>NC_058133.1:220979394-220996822 GCF_016433145.1 Gracilinanus agilis
GGACCTCTGTACCAGCAGCAATACAATGACCCAGGACAATTCTGAGGGATTTATGGTAATGACGCTACCCACATTCAGAGGAAGGACTGCAGGAGAGGAAACATATAAGAAAAACAACTGCTTGAACGCATGGGACATGATGAGGGTGTAGACTCAAAACTACCACACCAATGCAACTACCAACAATTTGGAAATAGATCTTGATCAAGGGCACATGACAAAACTAGTGGAAATGTGCAACGGCCATGGGTGGGGGGATTGTGGGGGGTGAAGGGGAAAGGAGGAACATGAATCATGTAACCATGTTAAAAATGAATATTAAATGTTTGAAAAAAAAGTAGAAAAATCGATTTAAAAAAATTTATACAATACCCAGAAGTAATCCAAAAGGTTATGGACTAGACGAATTTGTTTTATTTAGCCATATGGGGTGAGGGGAATTGCTTTTTATGGGAGCAGGGAATTATGAAAGGAAAATAGGGTAGTGTTTGTTAGTGAGGCCCAAATGAAAAAAAGGGAGGAGGGAAGAAAAGAGTATCAACAGAACATTAAAATATACTGAAGAGAGTAGAAGGAAGTTCAGAAAAGAGATAAACAAACAGGCATATTGATACTATTATGTAAAATTTAATAACTATTTTTAGGGAAAAACTGTATATATGCATTTGAAATTCCCATTTCATCTATAATCTTTCTGTTCTTGTAAAATAAAAATGTTAATGTTTGGTAATCTCAATTAAAAATTTAATTTTTTAAAAATGGAATTTTGTATCAAGGAGCAACTTTAGAGTGTGGGAAACTGCAATTTTCCAAATGCCCTTCATCCTATTTTTTTTTCTTTTCTTCAGTTCTGGACCCATTTGTAATATTATGGTAATACCAAGGCTGTTGTGAGGTTCAACTATTATGATGTATTCATTATTATTATTATTATTATTATATGTGATCATATAAATTATATTATTCTATAAATTATTATTGTATATTATATATTGTTGTTTTATTATTATATAAATTTAAAAGTTCTATACAAATATTAGCTCTCATTAAAACTTGTTCAGGTCCGGTTGCAATTCCTAATTTCTATTTGTGTCATTTTTGCTTCCTATAGCATAAAGAGTCAATAGTCATGGTTTCACCATAATGGGAGAAGAAATAGATGGCTGCATGAATACTGCAAATCCTTTTTGAATTCTTAAAATTCATAAACAGATTTGGAATTGTCTTCTTTATATGATCTTATAACAAACTTTCTGTAGCCTCATTGCTTTTGCTTGTTTTGTGAAGTGAGATGACTATGGGATGATTGTTTTCCTCCCAAACAAGAATAATCTTTGCCTAGCATTTCACTCTTTGCCAAGGAGAGGAAGTATTTGTTGGATGGGGCAGTTTCTGGGGCTCTTGAGGCATCTGCACTGTAGTGGCTATTTTACATGGATTAAACTTCTCTGGGGAAAAATGGTGGTAATCAAAAGCAATATGTTTACTTTCAAAGCATATTGCTAGGAAAAGAAATCTCAACCAATACGTATCAAGACAGCTGAGATCCAAGCATGAATTGAGGGTAAGATGGGGATGTTCACAGGGGTATCCTCAGAAATGACCCCTCCATTGCACCATGATCTCATCAAGAGACACTCTAAGGTTTGATTATTGTTTACATAAAATTAAGGGGGAAAACAAAGTGAAGTGTGGGGAGAAAGATACTTTGAAGGGTTAAACCAATTCACGTTCTGGGTCAACAACAACAACAAAAAACAAATTCAATCAAAATTTCTTAGGAATCTATTTCTTTTTGAATTTGGGGAGTTATCAAAACTTTGGAATATCAAGTAGAAAATATCAGAGAAAGAAGAGACTTTGGAAATCTAATCTGATCCCTTTGTTTGACAGATGAGACAACTAAGACTCAGGAATTTTGTATTTTAATAAAGTGCTTTTCTCCAAACAGACTTGTGAAGTAGATATTAAATATTATCTATATTTAAGTATATGTCTATAACATGCAGATGAGAAAACTGCCATTCAAAAGGAATAAGACATTTCCCCAAAGTCTTATATTTAGTAAATGGTGAAATTTGGATTTGAACCTGTAGCCTGAATCCAAGTCTAGTTCTCTTTCCATAATAATAATAATAACAACAATAAATACCACTTATACTTTTAAGGCTTAATGTTGTTGTTTTGCTATTTTCAGTTGTGTCCAACTCTTTGTGACCCCATTTGGAGTTTTCTTGGCAAAGATACTGGAGTGGTTCACCATTTCTTTTTCTAGGTAATTTTAAAGATGAAAAAACCGAGGTCAACAGAGTTAAATGATTTGCCCAGAGTTGCACAGCTAGTAAATGTCTGAGGCTGGATTTGAACTCAGAAAGATAAGTCTTCCTGATTCCAGGCCCAGGAATCTATCTACCATGTCACCTAGGTATAAAAGCACTTTACAAATATTATTTTATATTATCCTCACTACAACCCTGGAATGGAGATACTATTATTATTATTATTAAATATTATTATTAATCTTAATTTTACAGATAAGAAAGCTGAGGCAGACAGAAGTTAGATGAATTGCTCAAGATCACAGTGAAGGTCAGATGCTTAATTTGAATTCAGGTCTTGACTAATGGTCCAGTGCTCAATCCTCTCTACCACTTAGCTGACCAGCACCTCTATCATCTGAAAGATAGTCTCACTACACTGAACATTCCTTATCTAATTTTAATAATAAATGAGCAATCAATTAATAAACACTTATCAGGTGCTAACTATGTCCCAGGAACTGTACTAAGCATTGGGTGTACAAATTAAAAAAAAAATCCTTGCCCTCAAATAGCTTCCAGCATAATGGGGAGGAGAGAATGGAAATAGAAAAACTCCTTTCCCTTTTTCCTTCCCATTGTGATGGTTGAATTTGATGAATTCAGAGTCTTGGGAATCCTTTCAAGACTCATGCCTGACCACATTCTGACCTTAACTCTGAAGCTGCCTCTGATCCTACCCACAAGCCCTGAAACTTTAAGCCAGTCTCCCTCTTCCTCTTCCCCTTCTCCCCACCCCAGTTCATGTTGGGATGTGTGGATCTTGTCTGTATTTTTCCACTGTGGAGCTCAGAGCAGAATACTAAACACACCAAAGCAACAAAAGACAAGTGCATGTGTGGGGAGAATAGTATAAGGAACTCAATTATTATCCTAATCTAGAAGACTATTTCCTCTCCTTCCCCTCACTCCTGTCCCAACCACATAAATTTCCTCTTTGTTTTCTAAAGATAAAGCAGTAAAACTGAGCCCATACATCTCTTCCTTCATCCATGTGGGTCTTTCAGGGAGCTTGGGTCTAGAGGGGCACATCTAGATCCCTTATCTTTGCCACACTAACTAGGAAAGCAGGAATCTCCTGTGTCTGAGGACAGAATATGATAGATGGACAGATAGATTTTATTTGTTTTTATTTTTTTAAAAAAGACCATCTGAAAAAAAAGATACAGGAAAAAAGGTTTCTAAACAGCAGCTTTGGTTTACAAAATTAAATAAGATAAAAAAATTATTGTAAAAATATTGCCTCATCTCCAAAGCTCAGAACTTTTCCCGACCCTTGTTCTTTATCTTTGAGGAACATAATGAAAGAAGAAACTTGAAATATTATTTCCATTGATGTTCAATACACAACCACTAGATTTAAGGATTGTAAAAGATCAAAGTGAATGGCTCTCATTCCGATAAAAATGATCCCTGCTCTGGTAGAGAGTGATGGACCCATTTAGGAACTCTGAAGGCAAAGCACCTTCCTTTTTGCTGAGAACAAAATGAAAATGCCTGAAATTCTGGGAGAATTAATTCGATATGTGACTAGTAAAATTATAACAACTGCATGAAAACAGCTGGTGTCTCTTTAGCAAACATCTGAATCAATGAACAGTGGCTGCTCTTCCCATATGGGTGTCAACAGTCTATTTGAGGAAACAATGGAACCTGTCCCAGGCTTACCCATTTGTTCTCCCTATTGAACAACAAGAAGACCTAGGTCTCTGATTGTAAAACACCAAATTTCAACTTTGACTAAATCCACTGTTTATTCCTCACCAAATAAAAGCAGAAATTACATTAATTTATCCAAATTGTTGTATTTCACACCCACCCTAACTTTCTGCCATTTCTCTCTACCTAGAGTTCATAGACTGATCTGGCAAAGCAAATGATGCAACTACCCCACCTCACAGCCCTTTTTTTTTTAAACACTTATTAATATTCATTTTTAACATGGTTACATGATTCATGCTCCTACTTTCCCCTTTGCCCCCCGCACTCCCCCCACCCATGGCCGTTGCGCATTTCCACTAGTTTTGTCATGTGTCCTTGATCAAGACCTATTTCCAAATTGTTGGTAGTTGCATTGGTGTGGTAGTTTCGAGTCCACACCCTCAATCATGTCCACCCCGACCCATGCATTCAAGCAGTTGTTTTTCTTATATGTTTCCTCTCCTGCAGTCCTTCCTCTGAATGTAGGTAGCGTTCTTTACCATAAATCCCTCTGGATTGTCCTGGGTCACTGTATTGCTGCTGGTACAGAGGTCCATTACATTCAATTTTACCACAGTATATCAGTCTCTGTGTACAGTGTTCTTCTGGCTCTGCTCCTTTCGCTCTGCATCTGTTCCTGGAGGTCTCTCCAGTTCGCCTGGAACTCCTCCAGTTTATTATTCCTTTTAGCACAATAGTATTCCATCATCCGCATATACCACAGTTTGTTCAGCCATTCCCCAATTGAAGGACATACCCTCCTTTTCCAGTTTTTTGCCACCACAAAAAAAATTTGTTCGCTTTCTAATTTTTTGAGTTGCATGCCCAATTCATTGATATCTGCCCTCCTTAATTTGTTAATATATGCAGTTAAGGATATAAATTTCCCCCTGAGTATTGCCTTGACCGCATCCCACAGAGTTTGGTAAGATGTCTCATCATTGTCATTCTCTTCAATGAAATTGTTGATTGTTTCTATGATTCCTTCTTTGACTAGCTGGTTTTGGAGAATCATATTATTTAATTTCCAATTAGTTTTTGATTTTCCTGTCCAGGTGCCCTTACTAATTATTATTTTTATCGCATTATGATCTGAGAAGGTTACATTTATTATTTCTGCTCTTTTGCATTTGTTCGCAATGATTCTATGCCCTAAAACATGGTCAGTCTTTGTGAATGTGCCATGTGCAGCTGAAAAGAAGGTGTATTCCTTTTTGTCCCTATTTATTTTTCTCCACATATCAATTAGATCTAATTTTTCTAGGACTTCATTCACCTCTCTTACCTCTTTCTTATTTATTTTTCGGTTTGATTTATCTAGATCTGACAGAGGAATATTTAGATCTCCCACTAGTATGGTTTTACTATCTATTTCCTTCTTGAGCTCTTCCAGTTTCTCCTTTATGAATTTGGGTGCTATGCCACTTGGTGCATACATATTGAGCAGTGTTATTTCCTCATTGTTTATACTGCCTTTAATCAGGATGTAATGACCTTCCCTGTCTTTTTTAATCATATCTATTTTTACTTTGGCTTTGCCAGAGATCATAATAGCCACTCCTGCCTTCTTTTTCTCATTTGACGCCCAAAAGATTTTGCTCAAGCCCTGCACCTTAAACTTGTGTATGTCCACCCACCTCATATGTGTTTCTTGTAGACAACATATGGTAGGATTTTCACAGCCCTTTTTAAACCAAAATGATGGCTGAATAAATACTGTACTTGTATTAAAAATTAATTATCTGTAATTAGTACTAAGTAATGATGTTTGAGCAGCTCAGCTGCTTCCCCCAGGTGCCATAACTTAATCATAGCCTAGGGAATTGGGACCACTTTTTTTCAGTTTGTAGAAGGGTCTGCCTATCCATGAAACCCTTCATTTGCTGTTATTTCTTTTTCTTTTTCTATTCTAGACAGATTACCACCTAAAATAAAATTCTGAGACTAATGCTTTATTGTCCAATCAGCCTCTCCTCACCTTCTGATCTGAGAGAATGAAGTAATTGTAATATTAATCTAAGTCAAATGGAATTAGGAAGTAAATGCATTGGTAGGGCAAAAAGATTTCTATCATTTACAGCTAGGGGGTACAGTGAATAGAGTGCTTAGCCTGGAGGAATCACCAATCTGAGTTCAAATGTGACCTCAGATGAGCTGTGTGGCCCTAGGCAAATCACTTCACCTGATTGGCCTCAGTTTTCTCATCTGTAAAATTACCTAGAGAAAGAAATGGCAAACCACTTCAGTATCTCTGTCAAGAAAATCCAAAATGGGGTGACAAAGAGACCAACATAACTGAAAAATGACCTAATAACAACAGTTCATGAAGGACTTTCATATATAGACATGTTTTACTCAGAACTTTTTCTGAAAAAGATCTGAGCCTTTTAGTAAACCACTTGTTCAGTCCATAGTCCAAAACCCTTCTATTAGATTGGCAGTCAAAACAAACAAAAACAAACAAACAAACAAACAAAAATCCTGCCTATTCAATCTTTGTCTTCTAAGAGAAGCATTGCTTTGGAGAAGAAGGAGGAGATCATTTCTTTGTACTCTGCTTTCTCAAGATGTCATGGGGAATATTGTGCTCTTTGCTGGGTGCTGTAGTTTAAGAAGGATGTTGATAAGGTAGAGAGCTCACTAGAGGAAAGCAACTGGGACAGTGAAGGACCTAGCATCCCTATCATTTGAGGATTAGTTGAAGCCTGGGGCACAGAAGACTCAGAGGAGACATCATAGTTGTGTTCAAGTTACTGAAGGGTAGATGAAAGATTAGACTAGTTTTGTTTGGCCCCAGAGGGCAGAACTGAGAACAATGGATGGCTTTATAATGGATGTTGGAAAGGGAAATGATCTAACCAAAAGTAGATTTAGCCTCTCTCAGAATGAGTGGGTTCTCCTTTGAGCAAAGGATACATGACTACTCATATATGTTAGAGTGGGAAATCCTTTCTTATATAGGTCAGATTACATGACCCCTGAGGTCTCTAAAAGACTGGAATTCTGGGGTTCTGTGATTCTATAGTTCTGGTTCTGGGGTCTTCACAATAACCTTGTGTGGTAGCCAGGGCAGTAAACAGCCAATACAACTGACTTTTCATTATTAAACTTGAGAATTAATCTCTGCCTCTGCTCCCATTCTTTTTTTACCTTCTTACCTTCTTACCTTCCATCTTAGAATCAATACTGTGTATTGGTTCCAAGGCAGAAGAAGGGTAAGGGCTAGGAGGTTAAGGGACAATGGAGGTTAAGTGACTTGCCCAGGGTCACACAACTAGGAAGTGTCTGAGGCTAATTTGAACCCAGGATCTCCCATCTCCAGGTCTGGCTCTCTATTCATAGAACCATCTAGTTGCCCCACTCCAGTTCTTTAGGTAGATATATGAGTTGGGAATGCCAGAGCTCCAATGAAAATAACTTTTTCTTTCAAAATATTAATAATAATAACAGCTCACATTTATATAACCTTTAAAGTTTATAAAACCCTTTGGATATATTATACCATTTGATTCTCACACCAATTCATTGATGTGGATGCTATTATTATCCCCATTTTACAGATGAGAAAACTGAAACTCAGAGAAATTAACTAACAACCAGTATCATGTAGCTTGTAAATATGTAAGGAAGGATCTGAACTTAAATCTTACAGCTTCTCAGACCCATTTCCCTTAAAGCACAAACTCTCTCCAATAGTATTTGAGAATAAAATTCTTATTAAATGGCATTATTCTGGCATATCCAGGCTTACTTCCCTGTAATAGTCATGAAAAATGAGACACATGAAAAATGGAATCACCAGAACTGGAGATTCTGGAAGGAGAAAATGGAATATTTAATAGCAGTATAGTATCTAGGCAAATGACCCTGAGCATTTGTTCCTTCACACAATGATAAAGCATCAATACATTCACCTCCAAAGCCAAGGTGAATTTTATTTATGCTTCAGGCTCATGTATACCACTTAGATAGGATGTTCAAAGGATGGTGCTAAAAAAGTCTTAGACATAGGTTCAATAATAATTCATAGAATCACTTTTTTCACTTTATTTCTTCTGCTTTCTCCCCCTCACAATTTTCCCCCTGAAAATTAAAAAAGATTACATAATATTAAAAATAATAACACATATGTGTATGGCCCTTTACAATTAGCTCCTCATAACACTGTAGTGTAGACAATACAATTTTATATTAAACCCATTATACAGAAAAGGAAATGATCAGAAAAGTAGAAGCTTTCCTAAGGTCTCATCTAATACATTAGAGAATCGGGTTTTCCTCTCAATTCCTTTGGTTTCCCAAACCAGCATTCTTTCCCCTGCCATGTTGCCTTGTCCTGGTTGAAACCAGAAGCTGAAAAACAAATCCCCCAAAGAGACTTGATCAATTCCTCAGGGACAGACAGACACCTGGTCTCAGTGAGCTCTGCTGTAAATAGATATCTTTGGTCATGAGGAAGTATCTCAGTACTGATCACTCCACCTTATGCTTCTACAGCCATATTCAACTAGTATGAGGTCAATAGTATTATTTCTTGTAGAAAAAACTAAAATTCTCATGGTTGCTTTAAGATTTCCAAAGCTTTTTTCATATTTACATCTCATTTGATTATCTTTATATTAACTAATATATTATTCAGTAGTTTTTGTCTGACTGTTTTGCAACCTCATTTGGGGTCTTCTTGGCAAAGATAATAGACCTGTAAGGGGAAAAAGGGTTTTTTTGGTTGAATATATTAAAAGGTGGTTTCCAGGGGAAATTTCCCCAATTAAGGAATAACCTCAAGTCAAAATTGACTTTTATGGAAGTTTATTTACAATTAAGAAGAGAGAGTAAGAAAATTAGAGAGAGAATAAGACAGGTAAGTGATCTAACACACTGAGTAAATTGCTCTGGCCCCTGGTTCAAACCAGGTAGATTTTACTAGTCCTTAATTGGAAAGATCAAGCCTTGAGCCGAGGCCAGAGGCCCCAAGCCACCAAGGCGTATGAAGCAAAGCTTCGGTCACAGAATCTCTTTGAAAGGAAAGTTCCTTAGGAGAAGTTCAGGAAGATTCAGTCTTAATACTCACCATGTGGAACAGTCTCAATCATGAACCAGCAGAGCTCCCTCAGGTCCCCTTCACAAAACCAGAAGCACCCTTGACTCACTCAACTCTCTCTTTTTAAAGGGGTCACTTATGCGTCACTTCCTGTACCTCCCTCCTAGTTTGTGTGTCCAATCACAAAAGATGCTTCTCTTAGGATCGCCTAGGGGACAATCAGTTGATTCTGATTTGTCACCCGCTTTAGCACACGTGGTTAACAGACCTTCCAAAATTGGAGGTGTTCTCACCTTTGGTGATTAAATCTAAAGATGGGCAGTGTAGATTTAATCTAATTATCACAATCCCCCTTGTGATCATTTGGGAGATTGGTCTTTCCAATTGATCATTTGACATAATTATCTTGTACCCCTAAAATTCTAACTACAATAGTTAGAGATAAGAGGTAAGTAGAAGAGATAGAAAGAACAAAACCAATGTTTTGCTAGGCACATTGACAAAAAGCCATTTGGGGGCAATCCCCTTTGGCATAAGAGTTTACAATTCAAATAATTGTGTTCAATCCCTTCAAGTTCAATTAGTTGCACTCCAAAGTTCATTTTGGATCATCTTGACTCAATGTAGGTTTCTGTGGGCAAATAGTCCATTTTCTGGTTTCAAAGTGTTTAGCAGACTTCTTTTCCTGAAAATTTTCTCAAAGAAAATTTTAAAACTTGGATTTTTATAAAAATACAATCCCCCCCAAGAGGGTGCTTGACCAACACTGAATCAATTGTTGAGTTATGGGGTGTATGCGTCAATTATCAAAAGAAAAACCAAAAACATAAGAAAATTAAATTTTTAGAGAAATAAAAATTCAAAATAAGAATAAAAATATCAAAAAATATATATATATATAAGATTTTCTGATTAAACAAGAATAAATTCATAACAGGCCCTTGTATTAGAGTCAAATTAGAGTATATTCTGTCCCATAAATCTGTAAGACAAATTGCAGTAATATTGCACTTACCCATTGGCAGCCAAGACTACAGCAAGTTGCCATATCATAAAAGAGAAAAGGAACAGATTTTTATGTAAAAGGGAAGTGTACATTCCCTGGTCTGATTTCACTTCATTCTCAGGGATAGGGGAGGCAGAATGAAGGTCAACCTTTGGTAATTGACTGGCAGTGTGGTACAAAGTGTCCTATGTCTTAACATATGTCAAGCATCACAACTTCAAGTCTCACACTAGGTACAAGTCCTTTAGTATTGGCATAGAAGTTCAACAATCCTAGTTGGATTGGTATGGTCTTTTTTGACCTTGTGCTCCATGGCACTATTCAGTTTAAGTGCTTCTGTGCTTCTATGGCACTGTATAGATGAAGTCTGTCCTCCTTTTTGATCCCATTTCCTAGAATCAGGCATAAACATTAATCATCATCCTATAACATTTATCAATAAATGACAGGTTACCATAGTCTAAAGCTTTTGGGTATGAATTAATATTATAGCAAATATATTTTAAACATATTACTGCAGAATCAAAAATTAATATTGATTATATGTATTTTGAGTATAAGAAATTTTTTTAAAAAGGAAAATCAAATATTCTGTTAGAAAAATAAAAGGCAATAGTAAAATAAAAATTCAGGAATTCAATGTGTTCCAAAAAATGGTGTCCATTTTTCTATTGGACTATTATCTTTAATGCTTATAATAGGATACGGTCAATCAGTTTCAATAGAACATGCTCTCTTTACATGTGAGCAATGAATCCAAGAGTCTTTTTCTCCAATTTTTATAGTTGTTGGAGTGGTTAACAATATTTGAAACCTTCCCAGGAAGGCTGAGTTGCTCCAGTGCTCTGGAAATTCTTTATATATACCTTGTCTCCTGGGTTCAGGTCATGAAGTGAAAAAGCGATTGGTCCTGCTTGTACTGCAACTCCAGATTCATGGAGTTCATACTGTTTGTGCTGTAATTCCTGTATATAGGAAGCAATAGAAGTATCTCCTCCTAATAGTGATGTATATGCAGGAGAAAAAGGCTTAGCCTGTAGAGGGGGATGTCCAAAAAGTATCTCATATGGTGAGATGTGTAAATCTTCTCTGGGTCTGCTTCTAAGATAAAATAGAGGCAGAGGAAGAATTTTATGCCATTTTAAATGTGTTTTGGTGCATAATTTGCCAATCATAGTTTTAAGTTCTCTATTTATTCTTTCAACTTGCCCTGAGCTCTGGGGGTTATATGGTACATAGAATTTGGGAGTTATCCCCAAACAAGAATATATTTCAGACAAAACTGATTCATTAATGTGACTTCCCCTGTCTGAATCAATACGTGCAGGCAGGCCAAAACGAGGAATGATTTCTTTTAAACGCACCTTGGCAACAAAAGTTGCTGTGGCTCGGGTAGTAGGAAATGCTTCTAGCCATCTGGTCAATTGATCCACTATGACTAGACAAAATTTATATTGTCCAGCCTTTGGCATTGTTATGTAATCAATTTGCAGGTGCTCAAAATGTGTGTAAGCCAGAGGACGCCCGCCATAAGCTTTTCCACAAAAGGTATGTTGGTTATATATTTGGCAGGTAGGGCAGGCTGCACACTTTAGAGGCTATATTAGTTATGCCAGGGGCTATCCATACTCTTTTAACAGAGTCCATGATGCCCTGGCTACCAAAATGACCATTTTTATGAATAGATTGGCAAATTTGTTGACAAAAACTTCTAGGGAGCAGGGTTTTCCTTCAGAAGACACACATATTCCATTAATCAGTTTTTGCCACTTCCTTCTCCAGCTCATTTTATAGATGAGAAAACTAAGGCCAATCCCATCCCAATTAAATTACCAAAAACTATTTTATTAAGTTAGAAAAAACAACAACAAAATTCATTTGGAAGAATAAAAGATCTAGAATATCAAAAGAATTAATGAAAAAATGTAAAGGAAGGAGGTCTAGCAATGTTAGATTTTAAATTGCATTAAAATGTAGTAATTATCAAAAGTATGGTACTGGCTAAGAAAGAGAAAGGTAGATCAATAGAACAAAACATATATAACAAATATATCCAATAAAAGCAATAAAAGATTATATAGTAATCTGGTATTTAACAAAACCATAGATTCAGGATTTGGGGATAACAAATCTCTGTTTGAAAAAAATGCTAGAATAACTGGAAACTAGTTTGGTAGAAACTAGATAGATCAACATTTCACCATTTACTAAGATCAAAATGGATACATGATCCAGACATAAAAGGAGATACCAAAAGTAAAACAGAGGAACAGGGAACATACTACCTATCAGATTTATGGCTAGAAGGGGAATTTATGAGTCAACAAGTGATGGAGAGCATTATGAAATGCAAAATGGATAATTTTGAATCTATTAAATTGAAAAGATTTTGAACAAATAAAAGAAACACTGTCATGACTAGAAGGGAAGCAGAAAATCGGGGAAAATTTTTTATAGACAGCTCCTCAGATGGAGGTGTCATATTTAAAATATGTGTGAGGTAATTATTTAGGGGACTTGGATCCCGCACACTCTAGAGGCAGGACATAGGAGTCACAGAGTCACATGGGGTGTCTGATGGCCTAATACCTGGTTCTCCTGGTTCCCCAGTATCAACACATCAGAGTCAGCACAATGTCACCAGAGAGAGAGAGGAGCAAGAGGTTTTGAAAAGCCAACTTGAAAAACTGTTTAGCTCTCTGTGCTTCTGTACCTGTGTCTGGGCTGGTATTTTTCTCTGAGCTCTTGCTTTATCTCTTGATCTCTGGTAAGCAGTGAGTAGGCTGCAATGGAGAACTAGATTTTTAAACTCTCTTTAATAATAGATGCTTATAAATCTAGTAATAAGACCCAGATTAATTTTCATTTACATCAAATATGTAGTGAACTTTGTCAAATTTATAAGAATAAGGGCCATCTTCTAATTGATTCTAATTGATGGGCAAAAGATATGAGAAGACAATTTTCAGATCAAGAAACAAAATTATAGATATATGAAAAAATACTCCAAATCACTACTTATTAGAAAAATGCAAAACAAAACCACTTTGTGATACCATCTCACACCCACCAGACTGGCTAAAATGACAAAAAGATAAAGTGACAAATGTCAATACCATTGCTAAATCTGTTTCCCAAGGAGATTAGAGAAAGAGGAAAATAACCCATATGTTCCAAAATATTTATAGCTGCTATCTTTGTGATGGCAAAGAATTGGAAACTGAGGGGGTATTCATCAGTTGGGGAATGGCTAAATAAATTGTGGTATATGATTATGATGGAATACTGAGATGCCATAAGAAATGATGAAGAGACTGATTTTTAAAAACCTCAAAGAACTATATGATATAACGAACAGTGAAATGAGTAGAACCAGGAGAATATTATACACAGCTACAGAACTAATACTGGAAGAATGGGCTAAGTAAGAATGTTACCTCTAGAAAGTGAACAGAAAGATAAAACATGAAAGACTTACTTTATATGAACATGTTAGCCTCCTGGATGATATCTGATACGATATCAGGAGGCTTGGGACACTTGTGGATTGAATCTATTATGTAGATATGAAGAAAAGTAGTTAAACATATAGGAAATGTGTGATTTCATATGTGTAATATATTCTTTTGCTTTACATATGGAAATGCTTATTTTGTTTGGGTTTGTAAACATTTGGAAAAAAATGATAAAAATTTTGAAAATGAGTTTAAAAAAAGAAACAGAAGTCAACAGGATTAAGTGACTTTTTTCAGGGTCACACAGCTAGTAAGTTTCTGAAGCCAGATTTGAATTCAAAGATATGAACTTTCTGACCCCAGAGCCCATATTCTATCCATTGTGCCACAAAGGGGCCCCCTATGAATAATAATAATTAGTATTTATGTCAAGCTTTAAGGTTTGCAAAGCACTTTACCCATAATATCACCTTCAATTATGTGGATAATAATAGCTATATAAGCACTTTATGGTTTACAAAGCACTTTACGGTTTACAAAGCACTTTATGTGTTTTATCTTCACACCAACCAACCCTGTGAATTAATTGCTACAGGTATTATTATCCCTATTTTAGAAATGATTGAAAACTAAGGCTGACAGAGGTTATAAAGAAACTTGCCCAGGGTTATGGAGCATACATATATCTGAGGATAGATGTGAGTTCAGGTTTTTCTAATTCTAGGTTTAGTATGCTGACCACTATGTCATGATAAACCCCTAAAGGTGACCGAAGAGTTCACCATATGAAGCACTGAAAATCATGCTCAAAATAGCCTTTTAAAAGTGAAAAGTATTTGAGAGAGTGAGTCAGAGGACTGAGATAATTTTCACTGATTTGGAGCTTTTTAATGAAGGTGCTAGTTATGACTACCCCCAAAGGGAACAGTGGTGGACTTGTTGAAATTGTCAGTCTCTTCAGCCAAAGAAGATGTCCATTCATTTCAGGCACAGTTCTTTTTCTTATTATTTTTTTAATCCAGTCTTTTCTCCCTTCTTAAAAACAACAACAACAACAACAACAAAAACTTAAAGCATTCTCCTAGACAGTTTTCTAAGTGCTTAATTTTGTATTACTTCTTCATGATCTGATAAATAGGCAAGCTTATCCTAAAAAGGGAGATTGTGATGTGAACTGCTTTTTGTTCCCTGGAAGAATGAATTTACACTTTATAAAGTACTGCTTCAACAATTTCTGGATCACCTTCTGGCCTGCTACACCACTACACTGTTTTGACCCATCTCTGCAGTCACTAACTGGTTCACTGGGGATGACTCAACTCTGAGACTAACTCAGTGATCAATAAATCCCTGCTGGTCACAGTCATATTTTTTTAAATAAATTTTTATTGTATGGCTAGATCAAAGGGCAGGCATTCTTTTATCGCTCTTTGGGCATAGTTCCAAATTGCCATCCAGAATGGTTGGATCAGTTCACAACTCCACCAGCAATGCATTAACGTCCTAATTTTGCCACATCCCCTCCAGCATTCATTACTCTCCCCTTCTTTCATTTTAGCCAATCTGCAAAGTGTGAAGTGGTACCTCAGAATTGTTTTGATTTGCATTTCTTTAATTATTATTTAATTATTGGGATTGTACCCCAAAGAGATCATAGATAAACAGACTTGTACGAAAATATCTCACATACAAGAAAAAATTCACGAAGGAAATAAAATGAAAAATGGTGTCCTTTGATCTGCATTCATATTCCATCAGTTCCTTCCATAGCAGCGGATAGCATTTGTCATTACAAGTCTCTTGGAGTTGTCTTGGAGTTAAGATATCCTCGTACAATATTGCTATCATGGTATACAATGCTTTTATGGTTCTCACAGACATATTATAAGAAGGAACCACATTGTTCATGCTTCACTTTCAGTTCAGTCTCCAATCTTTCCTATTTCCACACTAGCTACCTGGCTGCAGTTTGGTTATGTAACTTCCCTCCTCCTTCTTGAAAATTGATATCCCTCAATAGAATGTGAAAATGCAAGTAGAGACCATTAAATTTTCTTGTTTCTTGTATCCTCAATACAGTGATCCCTCACCTATCATGGGAGTTACGTTCCAGAGACCCCCCTCAATAGCTGAAAATCCACAAAGTAGCAGTATTTATTTTATTATTCTTTTATGGTAAGCATTTTCTTCTGGCGCTTGGGTTCACTGCCAGAAGCCTTAGAAGCCTTAGAGGTCGCAGAATGTTTGGGTGGCATAGGGCTTGAAATAAATTCAAACTTTTATGAAAACTTTACAAAAACACAACACCTGTAGAGCAACAATGTAGATGTGAAGTGGACAAGGAGAGATGCTGAATGTATGGGCACCGTGCTAGAGAGCAATCAGACCAATGCTATAGCCACCAAGCCAATCAGTGCCCAGGATACAGAACACAGTGCTGTGGTTGTCTTTCATTCCATCAGCCAATGTATAATCTCACATTGGCAAACTTGCACAAGTGGTAGTAGTATACTGCATTTCCATGGTTACAGTACAGTATTCATCCACAAAATCCCGCAATATAGGGAAAACTCCACGATACAGAATTAGACTTTTTTTAAACCTGCGATACAGTGAAGCTGCAATAAGTGAACCACAATATAGCGAGGGACAACTATACTTAGCACAGTGCCTAGTACATGTCAACTGCTTTAATAAATGCTCTGTTTTTCTAATTGTCTGTATTACAACCAATAATATTTTGTGATAGCTATGCCTAATATAAGACCACTTCTATCCTCTTAACATTGGAAAGCCTGATATAACTAAAAATAGGCTAAGATTTTCATAATTAGCAATGCTTTCTAGATCCTCATTACTATGAAAAGGAATTCTGGTTAGTAATGAAGAGGCCAACTTTTAGACTTTGTCCTAATGAGTGCAGGAAATCCCAATGGCATTCCTAAACTGGTGCCACCTTCCCTTCTTCCCCTGTTGTATTCCTACAAATCTTTAAAAGTCCAAGTAAAATACTAGCCCCCTACATATGAAGTAAAATCAGCAGTGAAAGGTGATAGAGAAGCCTATCTCTCCCAAAAATGCCCCAGTAGATATCAGAAAAGGAAACTAGGTAGAGGAATGATAAAGAAGACCAAAGAGACACAGAAGTAAGCATTTCCATCCATTCTAGAATTAAGCAAAAAGATGACCAGAAGCCAATGGAAACTGAGATGTAGGTTTCACACCAAGGGAGTCAGCACAAACTCTGATAAATGTCTCAAAGGTCTATGAGTGCTAGATGAGGCGTCTAGGTGCTGTAGTGGGTTGATTGCTTGTCTTGGATTCAGGAAGGTCTGATTTCAGACACTAACTGGCTGTATATATGAACTTGGATGAGTAACTTTAACTTCTGTTTGTCTCAATTTCCTCACCTGTAAAATGGGGATAAATAATAGTTCCTACTGCCCAGGATTGTTGTGAAGATAAAATGAGATAATATTTTTAAGGTTCTTAGCACAGTGCCTGGCCTATAATAGGTACTATATAAATGTCTTCATTAGAAAAAGTGGATGTATTTAGGCAGTAATTTATTTAAAATATCCAATAATTTTAGCCATTGCTTCTCACTATAGCAGTGTCCCACCTTCCCAGAATGTCTAACAGTTTAGAAAACTGTAGTCTCGATTAACTCCACCTCCAGGTTCTCTATCTTCATCTCTCTCTCTCTCTCTCTCTCTCTCTCTCTCTCTCTCTCTCTCTCTCTCTCTCTCTCTCTCTCTCTCTCTCTCTCCCTCTCTCTCCCCCCTTATCTTCTGTCTTAGAATCACTAATGTGTGTTGGTTCTAAGGTAGAAGAGCAGTAATGGCTAGACAATGGGGGTTAAGTGACTTGCCCAGGGTCACACAGCTAGGAAGTGTCTGAGGCCAGA
>NC_058133.1:220997054-221025963 GCF_016433145.1 Gracilinanus agilis
CTTCCTTCCTTCCTTCCTTCCTTCCTTCCTTCCTTCCTTCCTTCCTTCTTTCCTTCCTTCCTTCCTCTCCCCACCCCTTTAACCCATTACTACTATCAAATGATACTAAATTAGTAATGTTTTTCTTACATTCTTCCTCTTCACATATCTAATACCTGTGCATTAAAATTAAAATATGCAGAAAAAGAAGAGGAATCTGAGCAAATGGCCTCATTCCTAATACTCATTTAACTGTCAAGCAACAAACCATATTCTTTGCCTGCTTCACTCAGTCTAGGATCAGGTTTCAGTTTTGTATTTGGAAGAATTGATGAACCTCACTGTCTCTTCCTTTAGGATTAATTTAGGATTAATTAGGTCATTGTTGGAAACAAGAAGAACATATGTAAAATTTCTGATGCTAGTGATATTTTCTTTTAAAAGACATTAAATATGAAAGTCATTATAATCAATTAGCAATTGAGTAGTACATTCTAACCAGGTACAGTCAATTCTGTTATAACTCATCTGTTCCCCAAAACTCCACACCATGGAATATTATACAACAAAAACCCCCAAAGAAAAAACAATGACTTGTGGAATAAATGGGATTATGAGCACAATGCTCAACATTTTTTGTCAGTGGTATGTTAAAAAAAAAAAGGATAGGAACTTAATTTTTAAATGGTGGCACAATTTTGTGCCTATTAAATGGTTAAGAATGGCACAAATACTACAATAAATAGTGGTGGCATGTGAAGCCTAAGGTTCCACCTTGACCTACACCCTAGTTCCCATAGGCAGGAAGGCAAAATCTTGCACAAATTGGTCAGGCCACAACTCCAAGCCTCCAGGCTTCAAGGGAAGTTAAGGCAGGCAGTATAGACTTGTCCTCCTCCTCTCACAGATCATACTGTACCAGAAGATATATGACAAATATAGCAATTTTCCTTGAAAAAGACTTAGTTTGCTTTTGGAAGACTATATAGAAAGGGCTGCAGCCTATAAGTAATTATGAAATGGCAGTTTTCTGCCTTCTCATAAAGCAAAGGAAAATGGATATCAGCAAACCTGAAATTCTAATTGTTTCCTAATCTATCAGTGGCCTTGGAACAAATTCAAATTTTCAAAATGAGTGTTATAGCAAAACTGACTATAGAGTGAGTAAAAGAATAGATATAATGTGATTGTACACATGGTAGTTTTAGAAGAAGGGTACTAATGATTGAGGTTATCAGAGAAGTTTTTATGTAGAAGGCTGCACTTAATTGTGTCCTGAAGGAAGAGAAGGATTTTTATGAAGTAGAGGTGAGGAAGGGATGCATTCTATGCATGAGGGCAGTCAGTGCAAAGGTATTGAGATGGGAGAAACAGAAAGAAGGCCAGTATGAATGGATTGCAAAGTGCAAAAGGGAAAGAAACATCCAATGAGACCATAAAGATAGGTTGGGTGCAGATGGTGAAAGGTTTTAGAAGCTAAACACAGGAGTTTATATTTGATTCTAGAAGCAATAGGGAGCTACTGGAATTTCTTGAGTAGGCGAGTCAAATCTTCACTAAAAGAAAAGCATTTTAAAAGCTGGGTGGGGGTGGATTGAAATAGGAAGAAGCCAAGTAGGAGGTATTGCAATAATAATGACAACAACAATAGTATTAGAACAATCTAGGCAAAAGGTAATGAGTGCTTGAACTAGAATGGTAGATGGGTGAGTAGAAAGAAAGGTTCAATGTAAGAGGTATAACTCATAGCTTCTTGGACCTAGAAATTGGTTCATATTTCTCTTTGTAGTTCTTACACCTAAAGCAATGCCTTCTATATAATAGGAACTTTATAAATGCTTAATGATCAAATAAAATGTATTCATATATATGCATGCATACATATATACAATTTTCAGTAGATTCAAAATATATATAAAATAATTTTACTCTGTATACAATTAAAGTCCCCAAAGCAACTCATCTAGATTCATACATTCAACAATTTGAACATCTTCACATATTCCAGTTTGACATTTTTTGATCACCAGTTACTCTGTGGGAGGCACTGAGCATGATAGGCATTATTATAAACATTAATAGAAGATACCCACCAGATCTAGGACTTGAAAAGGCAGCAGGGCATAATGGAAAGAACATTTGTCTTGGGATAAGGCAGCTTCTTAATTGTCTGACTATAACTAAAGCTGAATATCAGATTCCTCTATTGTCAAATAGAGAAGACTATAATACTTATGCCACTGACTTCATGGCATTGTAAAGGAGTGCATTGTAAACAATCTTAAAGGTGAGTTATAATGGTTAGAGTCCACAAGGGGTCCCCAGACCCTACTTGGAAATGAACTTGGTTTAAGGAAAAACTATTGGACAGGGGAAATGTGTCACATGACTTCTGGGAATCCCATTTGAGGTCTAAGATTATAAACTCATAAGCCCCTAAGGAGTAACAGAGTTATGATTTAACCCCAGCTGGTTCAAATCCCCTGGAGTTAAAAATAGCAGAGCATAATGAGAAGAAGAGTGCTTGAGGGCACAGGAGCCTGCCTCGTTACCCCCAACTGGGCTACTCAGAAGCAGGTGCTGGCATGTTGGGAAAAAAAGCCAGCTTGCAGCACACAGGAGGTGGCTCCTCTATTAAATAGCTCATACCTGTTTGAACTCTGATTTCTACTTTGGCCAAGATTTCTACAATGAGACAGTGTCTTAGGCAAGTAGGCAGCTGGATGAACCCCAGATGGCATTGAGATGTTAGTCACCCCGTGAAAATTAAATCTAACAATTGGGCAAACCCTATCACCTCTAAAGGGCTCTGTGTGTTACTTATCTGTTCAAGGAAATAATAGTAAAATCTTGCTCTTAGCCTTGACAACTCTGAAAGGTCTGCCATTGTTAGCAAGAGTAGTGGTGCTATCTTAAAGGAGAAAAGGAAAAGAATAAGAGAAATACAAAGGGTGAATCCTAAAAAATGGCTAAGAAGCTTGTTTTTCCATTGTCACATCAGGATGGGGGTTATCCACATGGCCAATCTGTTTCTACTTATGACCCACTGAGTTCTCATCCTATATATGTGTGTATGCATACATATTCATATAATAATTATATCCCATATAAAAATAATATTCATGTAAATAAATGCAATGGATAATACACATAACCCTGGAGTAGATTCTGCAAATGGCCCTTCTGGGCACAGAACTGAACAGGAGAAGAGTGGGATTGGGTTGTCTGTGAAACTGCAAATTTCTTTTAATGGCTCCAAGCTTCTCAAGGAAATAAAATCTTTTCTTGTGGTGATGGTGCTTGACAGACAATCATGATTATCAGTCAACAAGCATTCCCTATGGAACTAGACCTAGGACCCAAGCTCTTGATTAGTCAGCTTTTCCCTTATCTTACCCAGCCATCTCCAAGCCATGCCACTGGCATTCTGGCCCCCTCTTAATTCTCTTTGACTCAGTACTAAGCTATTACCCCTGAGATGTAGACCTTGGTACCTTCTTCTATGTTCCCGTTCCCAAATCTTGTTCCCCTGTATATTATTTCCTCCTATTAGAATGCAAGCTCCTTGAGAGCAGAGAGTGCTTTGCTTACTTGTAGTTTTAGCTTTAGGATCCAATACACTGCTTGGCAATAGAAATCATTTAATAAATACTTTTTCATTTAATTTCATTCCTTTAGCCTCTATTACATGCCAGAAACTATGATAAGTTACCAGAATATAAAAGCATAAATGAAGCTATCTCTGCCACAATGAACTTTTATTCTATGAAGGGAGACAATATATACACATTTAAGCATATACAAAATATATACTATATACTCCTACATAAGGAAGTTTTGAGGGTTAGCAGCTGGTAGGTTAAACACGAAGCTCTTATTTGTAGTGAGGAGATAGAGAGACAGACACAAAGAAAGAGACAAACAGAGTCAGAGGACAAAAGACAGAGTTTAACAGATAGAGACAAGCAGAGACAGATATAGATAGATATTGAATATAAGCTCACAGTTAGCTCTAGAACTATTAGTCCATAGGTTCAACCTTGATCTTCATTGCATAGCTCATTCCTTTATAGCAAATAATCAATCAGAATGTAATGAAAATTAGTTTGCTTTTATCTGGGAATAAGACTCCTCATTAAAGGATGTACAGAAAAAAATTTTAACGTTTAGAGAATGAAAGAAACTGCCAAAGCTAAGTCATGCCCATTCATCATCAGTAAATAATCAGGGAAAGGTGAGGAAGTGGAGAGGGATACATTCACCAGGTCCTGTTAGAAGTAAGGGAGATGGACTTCCGGTTAAGATGGCGGTAGAGTAAGGAGCAGCTGCTCCATCTCTCCTAACCGAAGCATACAGGACTCCTCAAGGGGACATAAAAACAAACCCAGACGAACGAAGGAACCCCACAACAGGGCGCAGCATTGAAGGTACGCAGAATTGGGGTATCTCCACGCTATAAAGGGGTGAAACAGCTCTCACTAAAACGCGAGAGGAAGAAGCCCCTATACCCCCCACACACACACACACACTACACACCTCGCACAGCGCCAAGTCCAACGCACAAGAGTGAAAACAGGACTGGGGCAACCAGTAAATCACTAGCAGACCCAGGGCTTGTACCTGTGTGCTGCAAGACAGGGGACCCCAAGTGGCTGGGGGGCACGCACAGACTGTCCAGAGCATCTGAGCAGGTGAAGGCATCACCCCAGGCGCGAATAAAGATCTCCAGCCCACAGACTTTCCCTAGAATCTGCGTGGATGAAGACAGTGCCAGAGACAAGAATAAAGATCTCTAACCCAGAGACTTTCCCAAGGGTCTGCTTGGCTGAAGTCAGTGCCCTAGGCTTGAATAAAGATCTCCAGCCCAGGCTTGGACCTCCAGTGAGGACCCGGAGCAGACTGGAGCACAGCTGTGGAAGCAGCCCCTGAGACTGCTGAAGGAGCCTCGGACAGAGGGGCAGACCGGGGTCTACCAGGAGGCCTGACAACAAGGACAAGGAGACAGGAGCCCCCGGGAGCTTAGAAAGTTCAGGCAGACCCTGAGTGTGAAGACAAAGCTGAAAAGGGGTGGGGCTAACAATGGCAAGCCCAGAATTCCAGAAGAAGAAAAAGATTATCAAGAAAAACTCTGGAACACTCGACAACTTTTACACAGAGAAAATCCAGACAACAGAGGAGGACAAACAAGTAATCATATCCAAACCTTCCCAAAAAAATGAAAGCTGGTCACAAGCTATTGAAGAGTACAAAAATGAGATGTTGAAGAAGATGGAAGAGTTCTGGCAAGAATATATAACAGCTTAAAAGGCAGAATTTTGCAATTGGAAAGTGAGGCTCAGAAATCAAATGAACTGATAAGCAAATTGAACACCAGGAATGACCAGATTGAAAAGGAAAATGAAAAAATTATAGCCAAAACCCAAAAGATTATAGCCAAAAACCAGTCCTTAAAGGCTAGAATGGAAAAATTAGAACACAATGATCTCTCAAGACAACAAGAACAAATAAAACAAAGTCAAAAGACTGATAAAATAGAAGGAAACATGAAATATCTCAATGAGAAAGTGACAGAAAAAGAAAACCGGTCTAGAAGAGACAATTTGAGAATCATTGGTCTTCCAGAAAAGGCAGAAATTAATAGAAACTTAGACTCCATACTTAAAGAAATTATTCAGCAAAATTGCCATGAAGTTCTACAACAAGAGGGCAATATAGACATTGAAAGGATCCATAGATCACCCTCTACACTGGACACAGAAAAGCCAACACCAAGGAATATAAAAGCCAAATTCAAGAGCTTTCAAGTAAAAGAAAAAATCGTACAAGAAGCCAGAAAGAGACAATTCAAACATCAAGGAGCACCAATCAGGATCACACAGGATCTGGCACCCTTCACACTAAAAGACCGCAAGGCTTGGAATACGATATTCAGAAAGGCAAGAGAGCTGGGCCTTCAGCCACGGATCAACTACCCATCAAAACTGACTATATACTTCCAGGGGAAAGTATGGGCATTCAATAAAATTGAAGATTTCCAAGTATTTGCACAAAAGAGACCAGGACTAAATGGAAAGTTTGATACCCAACCACAAAAATTAAGAGAAACATGAAAAGGTAAATAAAAATCAGAGGGGAAAGAAAGAAAACTTATAATTTTTTAAATTTGCCTCTTTAAGGGCTTAAATAAGATCTAATTATCTGTATTACTATGTGGAGAAATGCTATGTATAATTCTTTGTAGTGAACTCTATTCACTATTATAATATTCACTATTATAGCAACCAGAAGAATAATTCACAGGGAGAGGACAGGATACTAAATGGTCTAAGATGACATGGGGGGGGGGTGGGAAAGAGGGGGGAACAGTAGGGGACACCAAGAAAAATCTGAGTAAATAAGAAAAATAGGATATTCTATTACACACAAAGAGGGCATGGGAAGGGGAGGGGATAAATACTATTATAAGAAGGAGAGGAAGAGAGCATTAAGAGGTAATAATCAAATCATACTCTCAGTGTAATCAACCCGGAGAGGGAAGAGTAGCTTTATTATCCATTCAGATAAAAAACTCTATCTAACCCTACTGAGAAAGTCAGAAGGGATAAACCAAAGGGAGCAGGGGAGTGGGGAGGTCAAAAAAGGGAGGGGAGAAGAAGGGGGAGGTAATTTATTAGGCCTTTAAAAAACAAAACTAGGGGAATAACAAGGGAGGGGACAGAAAGGGGAGTCAATCAAAGGAGGGGATAAGGGATACTGGCTCAAAGTAAACCACTGGTTTAAAAAAAAGAAAATAGTGTAAGAAGAAGGGGTGGGTCTAAGGGAGGATACAAAAATGTCAGTGAATGCACAACTGACAACTGTAACTCTGAATGTGAATGGGATGAACTCGCTCATAAAATGGAAGCAAATAGCAGAGTGGATCAGAAACCCAAATCCTATCATATGTTGTCTACAAGAAACACACATGAGGCGGGTAGACACACACAAGTTTAAGGTTAAGGGCTTGAGCAAAATCTTTTGGGCGTCAAATGAGAAAAAGAAGGCAGGAGTGGCTATTATGATCTCTGGCAAAGCCAAAGTAAAAATAGATATGATTAAAAAAGACAGGGAAGGTCATTACATCCTGATTAAAGGCAGTATAAACAATGAGGAAATAACACTGCTCAATATATATGCACCAAGTGGTATAGAATCCAAATTCATAAAGGAGAAACTGGAAGAGCTCAAGAAGGAAATAGATAGTAAAACCATAATAGTGGGAGATCTAAATATTCCTCTTTCAGATCTAGATAAATCAAACCGAAAAATAAATAAGAAAGAGGTAAGAGAGGTGAATGAAGTCCTAGAAAAGTTAGATTTAATTGATATGTGGAGAAAAATAAATAGGGACAAAAAGGAATACACCTTCTTTTCAGCTGCACATGGTACATTTACAAAGACTGAGCATGTAATAGGACATAGAATCATTGCAAACAAATGCAAAAGAGCAGATATAATAAATGTAACCTTCTCAGATCATAATGTAATAAAAATAGTAATTAGTAAGGGCACCTGGACAGGCAAATCAAAAACCAATTGGAAATTAAACAATGTGATTCTCCAAAACCAATTTGTCAAAGAAGAAATCATAGAAACAATCAACAATTTCATTGAAGAGAATGACAATGATGAGACATTCTACCAAATTCTGTGGGATGCAGCCAAGGCAGTACTCAGGGGGAAATTTATATCCTTGAATGCATATATTAACAAATTAAGGAGGGCAGAGATTAATGAATTGGGTATGCAACTCAAAAAATAAGAAAGGAAACAAGTTAAAAACCCCCAGATGAAAACTAAATTAGAAATACTAAAAACCAAGGGAGAAATTAATAAAATCAAAAGTAAAAGAACTATTGAATTAATAAATAAGACTAGAAGCTGGTACGTTGAAAAAACAGATAAAATAGACAAAGTACTGGTCAATCAAATAAGAAAAAGGAAAGAAGAAAACCAAATGGACAGTATTAAAGATGAAAAGGGAGACCTCACCTCTAATGAAGGGGAAATTAAGGCAATCATTAAAAACTATTTCACCCAATTATATGGCAATAATTATCACAATTTAGGAGATATGGATGAATATCTTCACAAATATAAATTGCCTAGATTAACAGCAGAAGAAATAGAATACTTAAATAATCCCATATCAGAAATAGAAATTGAACAAGCCATCAAAAAACTCCCTAAGAAAAAATCACCAGGACCTGAGGGAATCACAAGTGAATTCTATCAGACATTCAAAGAGCAACTAATCCCAATACTATACAAATTATTTGATATGATAAGCAAAGGAGTCCTACCAAATTGCTTTTATGACACAAATATGGTACTGATCCCAAAGCCAGGGAGACCAAAAACAGAGAAAGAAAACTACAGACCAATTTCCCTAATGAACATAGATGCAAAAATCTTAAATAGAATATTAGCAAAGAGACTCCAGCAAGTAATTAAGAACATCATCCACCATGATCAGGTGGAATTTATACCAGGAATGCAAGGATGGTTCAACATTAGGAAAACCATCCACATAATTGACCATATCAAGGAGTCTAACAAACAAAAATCACATGATTATTTCAATAGATGCTGAAAAAGCCTTAGACAAAATACAGCATCTATTCCTATTGAAAACATTGAAAAGTATAGGAATAGAAGGACCTTTCCTAAAAATAAGAAACAGTATATACCTAAAACCATCAACAAGCATTATATGCAATGGGGATAAATTAGAAGCCTTCCCAATAAGATCAGGAGTGAAACAAGGATGCCCATTATCACCTCTATTATTCAACATAGTACTGGAAACACTAGCAATAGCAATTAGAGAAGAAAAAGAAATTGAAGGTATCAAAATAGGCAATGAGGAGACTAAGCTATCACTCTTTGTAGATGATATGATGGTATACTTAAAAAATCCTAGAGAATCAACTAAGAAGCTGGTAGAAATAATCAACACCTTTAGCAAAGTTGCAGGATACAAAATAAATGCACATAAATCATCAGCATTTCTATATATTTCCAACACATCACAGCAGCAAGAAGTAGAAAGAGAAACACCATTTAAAATCACCCTAGACAATATAAAATACTTGGGAATCTATCTACCAAAACAAACACAGCAATTATATGAAAACAACTACAAAACACTTTCCAAACAAATAAAACTGGATCTCAACAATTGGAAAACCACTAATTGTTCATGGGTAGGATGAGCTAACATAATAAAAATGAATATTCTACCCAAATTAATTTACCTATTTAGCGTCATACCTATCAAGCTACCAAAAAACTTCTTTATTGAATTAGGAAAAACTATAACAAAGTTCATTTGGAATAATAAAAGATCAAGAATGTCAAGGGAAATAATGAAAAAAATGTGAAGGAAGGGGGCCTAGCAGTACCAGATATTAAAGTATACTATAAAGCAGCAGTCATTAAAACAATATGGTACTGGCTAAGAGACAGAAGGGAGGATCAGTGGAATAGACGGGGTTAATGATGTCAGCAAGACAGTGTATGATAAACCCAAAGAGCCCAACTTTTGGGACATGAATCCACTATTTGACAAAAACTGCTGGGAAATTTGGAAAACAATATGGGAGAGATTAGGTTTAGATCAACATCTGACACCCTACACCAAGATAAATTCAGAATGGGTGAATGACCTGAATATAAAGAGGGAAACTATAAATAAGTTAAGTGAACACAAAATAGTATACCTGACAGATCTCTGGGAAAGGAAAGATTTTCAAACCAAGCAAGAGTTAGAGAAAATTACAAAATGTAAATTAAATGGTTTTGATTATATTAAGCTAAAAAGCTTTTGTACAAACAAAAATAATGTAGTCAAAATCATAAGGGAAACAACAAATTGGGAAAAAATTTTTATAACGAAAAACTGTGAAAGGGGTCTAATTACTCAAATGTACAAGGAGTTAAAGCAATTGCATAAAAAATCAAGCCATTCCCCAATTGATAAATGGGCAAGAGACATGAATAGGCAATTCTCAGGTAAAGAAATCAAAAGTATCAATAAGCACATGAGAAAGTGTTCTAAATCTCTAATAATTAGAGAAATGCAAATCAAAACCACTCTGAGGTATCACCTCATACCTAGCAGATTGGCTAAAATGAAAAAAGGGGAGAGTAATGAATGCTGGAGGGGATGTGGCAAAATTGGGACATTAATGCATTGCTGGTGGAGCTGTGAACTGATCCAGCCATTCTGGCTGGCAATTTGGAACTATGCTCAAAGGGCTATGAAAGAATGCCTGCCCTTTGATCCAGCCATACCATTGTTGGGTTTGTACCCGAAAGAGATCATAAATAAACAGACTTATACAAAAATATTTATAGCTGCGCTTTTTGTAAATGGCAAAAAACTGGAAAAGGAGGGTATGTCCTTCAATTGGGGAATGGCTGAACAAACTGTGGTATATGCTGGTAATGGAATACTATTGTGCTCAAAGGAATAATAAACTGGAGGAATTCCAGGTGAACTGGAAAGACCTCCAGGAACTGATGCAGAGTGAAAGGAGCAGAGCCAGAAGAACACTGTACACAGAGACTGATATACTGTGGTAAAATCGAATGTAATGGACCTCTGTACTAGCAGCAATGCAATGACACAGGACAGCTCTGAGGGATTTATGGTAAAGAACACTACCCACATTCAGAGGAAGGACTGCAGGAGAGGAAACATAGAAGATAAACAATTGCTGGAATGCAGGGGCTGAGGCGGACATGATTGGGGATGTGGACTCGAAACTACCACACCAATGCAACTAACAACAATAGGGAAATAGGCCCTGAACAAGGACACATGTTACAACCAGTGGAAATGTGCGTCGGTCATGGGTGGGGGGAATGCGGGGGGTGAAGGGGAAAGTAGGGGCATAAAGTATGTAAACAGTTTAAAAATGAATATTAATAAATGCTTAAAATATATATACAAAGAATGATCATAACTGTAAATATGAATGACATGAACCTGCTGATAAAACAAGGACCTTGAATAAATTATAAAACATAATTTAATGATATGCTCTCTGTAAGACACTTGAAAAATAAATATTAATCCGTCATTATAATGAGGGGCAAGACAAAGAATTAGAAATTGAGGGAATGTCCATCAGTTGTGGATGGGGCTGAACAAGTTGTAGTCATATGATTCCAATGGAATACTATTGTACTATAAGAAATGATCATTAGGATGATTTCAGAATTGATACAAAGTAAAGTGAGCAGAACCAGAAAAACATTCTGCACAGTAACTAATATTGTATGATCATCAACTGTCAAAGACAGCCATTTTTAGCAATACAAAAGATTCATGATGAAAAATGCCATGTCCAGAAAAAGAACTGATAGAGTCTAAATGTAAGTAAAAACATACTTTTTTCATTTTATTTTTATGTTGTTTCTTATCTGTGTTTTCTTTTACAACATGAATAATATGAAATGTTTTACATGATTTCATATATATAACATATCTAATCACTTACCATTTTAGGGAAGGGGGAGAGTATTTGAAATAAATATTTCAGGAAAAACAATCATAACAATGAAACAGCATATCAAAAATTATGAAATTCAATCAAAGAATTTCTTTTAGAGCAAATGTTTCTCATTGTTTTCACCAACAAAGGAGACAAAGAATAAATAAATGAAGTGAGCATGCAATTTTTAAAAACCTAGAAAAGTAACAATAAGCCTTCAACTAAAGGCAAAAGAAGAAATTCTGTACTAAAATTTAAAACAAAAGAACCTTTGGATTGATAAATAAGATGAGGGTCTTTTGGGGGGAGGAGACATAAAATAAAGTTAGCTTCTCTGATTAAAAAAATAAGGGAAAGAAAAACCAAATAATTTTTGTTAAAAATGAAAAAGGAGAATTCCCAATAAATGGGAAAGCAAAGGTAACTGTGAAAAATCACTTTGCCCAATTATATGCCAACACGAATAATAACAAATGAAATGAATTACTTGCTCACAAAAAGGAAGGCTGAGAAAAAAGGTTAAGATAAAGACAAAATATTATTTACATAATCTAATATCAAAAAAAGAAAATATATAAGCCAACATGGAACTTTCAAATTAAAAAAGGTGTCACCAAATGGATTTACAAGTGGATTCTAACAACCCTTCAAAGAACAATTAATTCCAACATCACATAAGTTGAATGCAAAAAGAAAAAAGGAAAATAAAAGACATTCTATATTCTTAAAATCACCTAAAACAGGGAGAGACAAAACAGAGAAAGAAAACTATAGATATATATCTCCAATGGATATTGTTGCAAAAATATTAGATAAACTATAAGCAAATTAGCTACCATAATATATTTAAAATATTACATACTATAACCAGGTCAGAGTTATGCCAGAAATCTATTCAAGGATGGTTTCATATAAAGAAAACCATATACAACAAATTCCTATAAATAACAAAAATACTTTAAAAAAACCCTCTTGATTTATTTTGTATGACACAGTAGAATTGCTTGTCAGCTCTGTTATCAAACACTAGATTACCATGGCCATTCACTACTGTGTAATGTGAACCTAACCCTATTCCAATAATCTAACACTTTATTTTTTAGCCGGTACCAGATTGTTTTGATGTTTATTGCTTTGTAATATAGTCTGATTACCACTTTGTAATATCCTTTGAAATCTGAAACTGCTAATTCACCTTCACTAACATTTCTCACTGATTCTCTGGATATTTTTGACCTTTTTTTCTTCCAGAAGAATTTTGTTACTATTTTTTCCAGCTCTATAAAATAAATCTATTAGTCTGACTGGGATGGCACTGAATAAATTAACTTAGATTGAATTCTCATTTTTATTATATTGGCTCATCCTACACATGAATAATTAATATTTCTCCAGTTTAGATCTGACTCTATTTAGGTGAAAAGTGTTTTGTACTTGCGTTCTCATTAACCCTCAGTTTGTCTTGACAAACTGACTCCCAAGTATTTAATATTGTCTGAAGTTATTTCAAATGAATTTCTTTTTATCTCTTCTTGCTAGGTTCTGTTGGTGGTATATAGAAATGCTGGTGATTTATGTGGATTTATTTTATGCCCTGCAACTTTGTTGAAGTTTTTAATTTTTTAAATTAGCCTTTTAGTTAATTCTCTAAGGTTATTTAAGTATACCATCATATCATCTGCAAAGAGTGAAAGGTTTCTTTCTTTGTTGCCCATTTCATTGCATCAGTTTCTTTTTTTTTGTTTCATTGCTATAGTTAGTATTTAATAAAGGAAATCCTGACTTCATTCTGATCTTATTGGGAAGGCTTCAAGTTTATCCCTCTTACAGATCAGTCTTGATTTTAGATAGGTTCTACTAACTTTAAGAAAGGCTTAATTGATTCATATGCTTTCTAGTGTTTTTAATAGAATTGGGTGTTGTATTTTGTGAAAGGTGTTGCTGCATCTATTGAAATTAAATATATGACTTTTGTTGTTGGTTTTGATATTGATGTGGTCAATTATGCTGATAATTTTCCTAATGTTAAACCAGCCCTACATTCCTAGTATAAATCCCACCTAGTTATAGTGTATGATCTTTGAGATATATTGCTGTAATATCCTTGTTAGCATTTTAGTTTAAAATTTTGTATCTATATTCAGTAAGGAAGTTGGTTGATAGTTTTCTGCCTTGGTCTCTTCATAAAGGTATTGAAATCAAATTGTGTCAGAAGAATTTAGTAGAACTCCTTTATTTTGGGATTATTTGTTCTTTAAAAGTTTGGTAGAATTCACTTGTGAATTTATCTGGTCCTGGAGATTTTTTTTTTAGGGACCTCATTGATGGCTTGTTTAATTTCTTTTTCTAAGATAGTCTGAGCAATTTATGCTTTTGTAAATATTCATCCATTTAACTTATATTGTCAGTGTTACTAGCATATAATTGGACAAAATAACTCCTAATAATTGCTTTAATTTCATCTTCATAGGTGATGTGTTTATCCTTTTCATTTCTGAAATTAGTAATTTTATTTTATTTTATTTTTTCTTTTTTTAAACAAACTGACCAAAAGCTTATCTATTTTATTATTTAAGCATAGTCATCTGCTACTTTTATTAAGTAGTTTAATAGTTTTTTACTTTCAATTTTATTAATCTCATTTAAATTTCATGATTTACAATTTGGTTTTTAGTTAGGGATTTTTTAATTTATTTTTTAAGTTGCATGACCAATTCATTATTGATGTATGTATTTATAGATATAAAACTGCCAGTAAGTGCTGCTTTAGTTGCATCCTACAAATTTTGGAATGTCTCATTGTTTTCATTCTCTTTTCTGAAATTATTGATTCTATTCTTTTGTTTCTATGATTTATTCTTTGACCTCCTCATTCTTTAGAATTTAGTTTTCAATCCACTTTTCACCTGTTTCCATGTCCCTTTATTAAATGTAATTTTTATTGTAACATGGTATGAAAAAGTTGTATTAATATTTTTCTTCTCTGCATTTTGATGTGAGGTTTTTATGCCCTAATACCAAGTCAAATTTTGTGAGTGTCATGTACATCTGAGAAAAAGGCATACTCCTTTTCCTATTCAGTTTTCTCCAGAGATCTATCATATCTAACTTTTCTAATATTCTATTTATCTCCTTGGTTTCTTTTTTTAAATTTTATAGTTGGATATATACAAGTCAGAGAATAGAAAGTTCATGTCCCCACCCTAGTACAGTTTTATTTCCTCCAATAATTCATTGAACTTTTCTTTTAAGAATTTAGATGCTCTGCCAGTTGGTGCATACATGTTTATTGCTGATATTATTTCATTGTCTATAGTTCCTTTTTATTAAGATGTAGTTTCCCTGCTTATCTCTTTCAATTAGGTCTGTTTTTGCTTTTGCTTTGTCTGAGATCACGATTGCTACCCCTGCCTTTTTATTTTAGTTGAATTATAATAGATTCTGCTCCTGCTCCTTGTCTTAACATTCTGGGTGTCTCTGTTTCATGTGTGTTTCTTGTAAGCAACATATTGTTTAATTCTGGCTTCTAATCCATTCTATTCATTTTTTATGGGTGAGCTCATCTCATTTGCCTTCACAATTATGATTTGTGCATTTCTTTCAATTCTGTTTTCTTCTGTTTAGCCTTCTGCCCTTTTATCCTATCCCTCCTCTAAAGTCTGCTTTGCTTCTAACCATTGCCTTCTTTTATCTGATCAGTCCTTATAACTTCCCCTTGCTCTTATCCCCTTCCCCTCTTACTTTTTTCTTGGGGAAGATATATTTCTATTATCAATTGAGTATGTGTGTGTGTATGTGTGCGCGCACGTGTGTGTGTGTGTGTGCATGTGTGTGAGTGTGTGTGTGTGTATTTTCCTTTATGAACTAATTTAGATGTAAGTGAATTTCAAGCACTGCCCATCCCAACCCATACTATTTCCTCTATACTGTAAAAGCCCTTCCTTGCAAGCTTATTTTTTGTGGGATAATTTTTCTTAGTCTTCCTCTCCTTTATCCCTTCTCCCAGGGAATCTTTCTTTCTCATCCCTCCATTTTTAAAGATCATTCCATTATAATCAACTCACTCTCACACTCTCTTTCTATGTAGAATCTTTCTAACTGTCCTGGTAAAAATAAAATTCTTAGACAATACATAAATAATTTCCTCACATACAAAGGTTAACAGTTTGACCTTAGTGTCCCTTATAATTCCTCTTTTATGTTTACCTTTTTAGGTTTTTCTTGATTTTGGTATTTAAAAGTTAAGTTTTCTATTCAGTTCTGGTCTTTTCATCAGGAATGCTTGAAAGTTCTATATTTCATTAAATAGTCATTTTCCCCTTGAGGGATTATACCTGTTTTGCTGGTTAGGTTATTCTTGTTTGTAATCCCAGCTCTACTGCCTTCCAGATTATCATATTCCAAGTCTTCTGTTCCTTTAATGTGGTAGCTGCTAGATGTTGCATGATTCTAACTGTGGTTCCATGATATTTGAATGGTTGCTTTCTGACTTGCTTGAATTATTTTCTCTTTGACATGAGAACTCTGGGATTTGGCTATGATATTTTAGGAGTTTTCATTTTAAGATATTTTTCATGTAGTGAAATTTTAAAAATTTTCATTTCACCCTCTAGTTCTAGGATTTGGGGACATTTTTCCTTGATCATTTGTTGAAATATGATGTCTAGGCTCTTTCTTTGGTCATGACATTCAGGTAATCCAATAATTCTTAGATTAAATGTCCTCAATCTATTTTCCAGATCAGTTTCTTTTAATGAGATTTCATTTTTTTTCCTATTTTTAAATTCTTTTGCCTTTGATTATTTCTTGGCATCTTCTGTAGGCATTGGTTTTCACTTGCCTAATTTTTGAGAAATAATTTTATTCAGTGAGCTTTTGTACCCCTTTTTCCATTTGACCCATTTTACTCTTTATTAAGTTCTTTTCTTCAGTGAATTTTTGAACCTCTTTTTCCATTTGGTCAATTCTGTTTTTTTATGTTATTTTCTTCAATATTTTTGGGCCTCTTTTGCTAATATATTAATTTTCTCCCCACAATTTTCTTCATTTGCTTTATTTACCTAGGTTTTCTTCTACCACTTTTATTTGATTTTGAAATTAACTTTTTAGCTCTTCCAAGAGGTTTATGTCCAATTCATAGTTTTCTTTAATGCTTTGTTTATAACTGTTTTAACTTCATTATATAAGTTTGTGTCTTGATCTTTGCTGTTACCATAGTGGATTTTTATGGTTATTTTTTTTATGGTTATTTTACTTTTGTTGTTGTTTGCTCATTTTTTCCCCACCCTATTTCTTGATTTGGAACTTTATGTTAATGTTGGGTTCTTTTACCTGCCTATCGGATGGGATTAATTCTGTTTCAAGTTTCATAACCTGGCCCCTTCCTATCTTTCTTAGTCTTCTTACCCGTTCCTCCCCTCTACCTGTTCTGCAATCCAATCTCCTTGCTATATGAGTACATATATACTTTCTTAAGACAGTTCAATTTACAATTGCTTTTTCATTGTCTCCAAAACCCTGTTTTCTCCTTCTTCATTACTCTCTTTGCTTCTCTAGCTTCCTTCAAATTCCAACTTAAATTCTACTTTCTATATGCTACTATACTACTACTATAGAATAAGCCTTTCATGATCCCCTTAATCTAGACTATTTAGTCCATGATTAACACTAGTTTATCCTACATACATGTAAATATGTATAACTGTTATACATAGTTGTTTACATGTTGTGAGGTCCTTGAGAGAAAGGATTGCTTTGCCTTTTTTGGATCCTCAGTACTTACTACAGTATCTTGCACAAAGTTAGCACTTAATAAATGCTTTTTGATGATTCACTATTCCCCAGAAATTTAGTTATCAAGGGATATGACCCAGTGATCTTCAAAGAAGTAATTACAAGCTCTCAATAAACATTTAACAAATACTCCAAATCACTAATAATTATATAAATATATATATTTTAAATTTGAGGTTCCATTTTATACCTATACAATGGGTTATGATGATGAAAAAAGGAAATGACAATTGTTAAAGGTGTTGTAAGAAGACACATACATAAATGTATTGTTTCTGGAGCTATGAATTGGCTCAGCCATTCTTGAAAGCAATTTGGAATTACATCAAAAAAGTTAGTGAAGAGAAGAGGGAGCAATGTGTCTATGCTCTTTGACCTTGGAATAGCACTACTAGGCCTATATATTAAGGAAGTCAAAGAAAGACAGAAAAGGCTCATTAGTTAAAGATTGTTTATAACAGCTTTTTTGTAGTAGCAAAGAACTGGAAACTAAAAGGGGATATTCATATATTAAGCCAAATAAATATGATTTATGCTTATAAGAGAATGTCATTGTACAGTAAGAAATGATGAAATAGTTTCAGAATAATCTGGGAAGACTGCATGAATTAATAAAAAATGGGATAAGAAAAAATGAGGGAACAATTTATATTAGCATTATCAATAAAGGAGAGAAAAACAACTGTGAAAGACTTGAGAACTCTGACAAAAGCAATGATGAACTCCACTTCTATAAGTCTGAAGATAAAGTCTGTTACCTATCTTTTGGTAGAAAAGTGATGGACTCAGGATAATGAACAAGACATTTTCATATGCAATCAATGTGGGAATTATTTTCTTTACTGTATAATTTTGTTACAAAGGCCTTGTTTTGTTCCCTCCCCCAAAGAAGAGTGATGTGTGGTAGAGTTAGAAGCCATAGGAGTAAAGTAAATAAGAAAAGAGGGTTACTAAGGCATGTTTTTTTGCACAGAAAAGTAAAGAAGAAAAATTAGAAAACAGACAAGCAACACAGCTTTGAAAGTTTTAAGTCAGATGATCATGGAAAGTAGAACCAAGTTTGCAGAGAAGGAACAAAGCCCCTCCTGATCTCTATGAAATTACCCTCCAAAGAGCTTTGAAATAATGCCTCAAGATGAATTCTGGAGTGGTAGAACCCACAAAAATATGGGGTAAAACAATATTTCAATTCAAGACAATTTAGAAGCTTGTCTTGAAAGTTCTGTCACACCAAGATCAGAGTTGAGTGGGGAACTGGCATACCAAGACAAGCCTCATCTCAGCAAGGTAGCATAGGCCAGAAACATCAGCTTCTAGAGCTCTTGGTTTTCTAAAAAGTTCTGGAGACATGAATAAACAACAAAATGAGAAACTCAACATAGAAAGTTATTTTGGTGACAGGGAACATAAACTCAAAAGACAATACTGGTATATCCATATCCTTAAAGGAAAATGTGAATTGGGTCTCAAGTCCAAAAAGAATTCCTGGAGGAGCTTGAAAAGGATTTTAAAAATCAAATAAGAGAGATAGAATAAAAATTGAGAAAATAAATTAGAGTGATACAGAAAAATAATTTTAAAAAAGAGTTGACAGCTTGGTAAAGGAGGCACAGAAAATATTGAAGAAAATAATATCTTAAAAAGAAGAATTGGTCAAAGAGTAAAAGATGTACAAAAATTCACTGAAGGAAAGAACTTCTTAAAAAGTAGAAGTAGTCAAATGGAAACAAAGGTACAAAAGCTCACTGAAAAAATAATTTCTTAAAATCAGAATTGGACAAATAAAAACTGAGTCCATGAGACAACAAGAAACACTAAAACAAAATTAAAAGAAGGAAAAATAGAAGAAATGAGAAATATCTCATTAGAAAAACAACTGACCTGAAAAATAGATCCAGGAGAGATAATTGAATAATTATTGGACTATCTAGAAGGCCATGATCAAAAAAGAACCTAGATATCATCTTTCACGAAATTATTAAGGAAAATACCATGATATCCTAGAATCAGAGGGCAAAATAGAAACTGAAATAATCTATCACCTCTTGAAAGAGATCCCCAAATAAAAACTTCCAGGAATAATATAGTCAAATTAAAGAAGTCCCAAGTCAAGGAGAAAATATTGCAAGAAGCCAAAAAAAATTCCAATATCATGTAGCCAGAGTCAAGATTTAGCAGCTTCTGCATTTAAATGATAGTAAGGCCTGGAATATGGTATTATAGAGGGCAAAGGAGCTAGGAATGTAACCCAAAAATCACTTACCCATAAAAACTGAGTAGAATCCTTCAGTGGGGGATAGACAAAATAAAATAAAATGAAATAAAGGATTTTCAAGCATTCCTGATGAAAGGACCAGAGTTGATTAGAAAATTCAATTCTCAGATTAAAAAAATTCAATAGAAGCAGAAAAAGGTAAACAAGAAAAAAAATTCATAAGATATTCAGTAAGATCATCATAAGATATTAAGCTGTTTACATCCCTATATAGGAAAATGATACTTGTAATTCCCTAAGAAGTTTATCATTATTTGGGCAGTTAAAAAGAGTATACACAGAGGGTAAGGAAGTGAGTGGGATGATATCTAAAAAATAAAACTGAGAGATGAGAAAGATTAAGGGAGGGGTAGAATTGGGTAAATTATATAGCACAAAAGAGGCATGAAAGAACTTTTATACTGAAGGAGAAGATGTGGGAAATGTGGAGGGAAATGTTTGAACCATACTTTCATCAGAATTCTCTTAAAGAGGAAAGAACATGCACACTCAGCTGGGTATAGAAATATATCTTACCTTACATAAAAGTATGAGGGAAGGGGCAGCTGGGTAGCTCAGTGAATTGAGAGTCAGGCCTAGAGACAGGAGGTCCTAGGTTCAAATCTGGCCTCAGACACTTCCCAACTGTGTGACCCTGGGCAAGTCACTTGACCCCCATTGCCCACCCTTACCACTCTTCCACCAAGGAGCCAATACACAGAAGTTAAGGGTTAAAAAAAAAGTACGAGGGGAAGGGGCCAAGAAAGAGGGGTGAGTGATAGAAAAGGGGTGCAAATTAGGTAAACAGTGGTCAGAAGCAAAACACTTTTAAAGATGGACAAGGTGAAAGCAGAAGGGGGAGTAAGATAAACAAGGGGAAAATGGATGGAGTACACAGCAATACATAGTAATCATACTGGTGAAAAAAAATTTAGAAGTTTCTCTAATAAAGACCCCTAATAAAGTTTCTCTAATAATAAAAATTTTTTCAAATACATATTATAAGTAATTTCTTAATTGATAAATAGTCAAAGGACATGCACAGGTAGTTTTCAGATAAAATAATCAAAACAATCTACAGTAATGTGAAGAAGTGTTCTAAATCACTATGAATTAGAAAAACAACTTTAAAAAACTCTGTGGTACCACCTCACACATCAGATTGGCTATTATGACAGAAAAGTAAAATGAAAAAAATTGGAGAGGATATGGGAAAATGAAGACACTAATGCACTTTTGAGGATATTATGAACTGATTCAACCATTTGAGAGATCAATTTAGAACTATGACCAAAGGGCTATAAAATTGTACATATCCTTTGACCCAATTACCAGGTCAGTATTCCAAAGAGATTTTTTTAAAGGAAGAAGATCTGTATATACAAAAATTACAGCTATTTTTGTGATGGCAAAAATTGGAAAGTGAGGAAATGTCTATCAATTGGGGAATGGATGAACAATTTGTGGTATATTTGTGATAGAATCACTATTATGCTATAAGAAATAATGAGCAGGATAATTCCTGAATAACCTGGAAAGACCTACTTAAATGAACTGATATAGAGTTGAAGTGAGCAGAACTAAAAGAACATTGTATCCAATAATAGCAAAATTGTACAATGACTAACTGTGAATGATTTGGCTATTCTTAACAATACAATGATCTAAGACAATCCCAAAGGATTCATGATAAAAAAAAATGTTCTCTCTCTCTCTCTCCAGAGAAAGAATTGATGGAGTCTGAGTCTAGATTAAAGCATATGTTATTTTTAAAAATGATGAAGGTTGCTATTATGAGGAAAAGTAATATTTTATTTAGGCCCATGTTGATAGAATAAAATTGGACCACATGCCTGGCTAAGATCTATTCAAACTGCCCACTAGTCCATACCTCCTATCATCTTGTCTGCTTCATACGAAAGAGAGCAAGCCCAAGCTCCACCCCTAATTTTAAGTCACACTCTATGTTGGTTCCCGTTGTCACGTCCAAAACCGGAAATCCATTAGATCACAGAAATTGTAGTCTCAAAGTCCCCCACATGTCCACAGGAAGTTTTTCATATATCTACATATCTTGAGGCTTAATACTTCTAAATAAAACCCCAGAAATTCTAAATAACACACATACTATATTTTACTATCTTTACTTTTTTTGGTTTTAATTTTCTTCACCAAAAGGATTAATGTGGAAAAATTATTTACATGATTGTTCATATAAAATCTATATCAATTGCTTTCTCAGTGAGAAAAGAGAGGAAAAAGGAAGGTGAAAAATGGAAATAAGAAAACATTTTTAATGCTAAAAATTATTTTTACATATAATGGGAGGAAGAAAAGAAAAGAAAAAAGTTCTAGCTTGAACTTATTATAAATATACTTTAAAAGAAAAGCAAGAAATATATAATAGAAATGGGCAGTTTCATATGTAAGCATCTTTTTCTCTTTTATCATGTATGTAGACATACCCATATTGCTTGGTATTTTTAAGTTCAAAATAAAGTAAAATAAAATTTAAAAGATAATCCATATTGAAAACTATCAGGCTATAATCAAGTCCTAGCTTGGAAAAAAATGAACTGTTCATCAAAGGTAAGCTTAAAATCAATGTGAAAAGTATGGTTTCATTATAAAGTATTAAACAGTCTGTTAAAATCTTATGAATTCCATGCCAAACTATGTGAAGCAAATGGCTACAGTTTCAAGAATAGGCCATATGCATTTTAAGGTTTCTTAAAATATAAAAAGTTGTAAGGTTTGGGGTCAATAAATTTAATTATTTCATGTTTCCAAATATCCTACATGTCCATGCATCTTAGTAATTTTAAAAAGTACAAGAAAATACTGAGAATAAGTATTAATGAGGCCATGGCACTGCAAGATATTAAACTTTATTATAATGCAATAGTGATTGAAATTATTTGGTACTGCTTTAGAAAAGGAAAAATAGATTTGTAATTAACACAATTGAAAACAGCAGCCCAATTGTTTAACAAATACAAAATCATAAGTTATTGGTGGAAGATCTGCCTTTTTTGACATGAATTACTGGGAGAACTGGAAAACATTTTGGCAGAAATCAGATTTAGATTAACACTTATATGCCACAAAATGAACATATAACTTGAATATAAAAGGTCACACTATTAAAAAGTTAGATCACAAGATCAGATATCTTTCATTACTGTAATTAGAAGAAAAATTTAATCAAATAATATTTTAATTAAAATAATAAAATTCACAGGGAAGCAAAGAAAATTCAAGAATTTAAAGGGAAATATTTTTAAGTAGGAACAAAGGAGGCCTAGAGGTACAAAGCTCTTAAACTATGTTACAAAACAGTAATTCTCAAAACTTTGGTAGTGATTAAAATAAAGAGGGATTGATCAGTGGAACAGATTAGATACACAACAACCAGGAGAAAATGAACTTAGTAACGAAGTTCATTTTCTCCTGAATAAATGAAAATATTCCAGCTATTGAGATTAGGAAAGACTCCATTTGTGAAAAACTGCTGTGAAAATTGGACAACAGTTTGGAAAACATTAGATTTAGAACAATGCTTCACATATTATGTTAAGATAAAATCAAAATGGATATAGGGCCCTGATATAAAAAGTCACATCATAAACAAATTAGAGAAATAAGGAAAAAAATATACTTATTAGATCCATGTATAAGGGAAAGTTCATGACTAAAAAAGTGGGAGAGAGCATCACTGAAGATAAAATAGATAATTTTCATTACATAAAATTTAAAATTGTTTGCACAAAAAAAATTCAGGATTAAAAAAGAAACAACTAAGAAAAATCTTTGTATCAAGTTTCTCTGATAAAAGTTTCATTTCCAAAATATATAAAGAACTGATTCAAATTAGTAAGAAAAAACTGATTAATGTTCTAAGGATATGAAGAAGCAATTCTGAGGAAAAAAAATACCAGGTTATCCATAGCCATATTGGGGATGGGGGAGGAAGAATGCTCCAAATCACTAAAAATTAGAGAAATACAAATCAAAGCAATTCTGATGTTCTGCCTTACACCCTTTATGTTAGAAAAAATAATCACCAAAATGAAAATGTCAAATAGTCTTTGGGAAAACAGATATTTTGATGATATGTTGGCAGACTTGTTAATGGGCATAATCATTCTGGAAAGCAACAAAAAATTACACATAAAATTTAGTTCACAATAAATGCATGATCCAACTATATACCATAAGAAGCCTATACTCAAAAGAGATGGAAGTGTATAGGGAACTTATGTAAATATTTAAGAATAAGAGCTATTGCCCATTTGACAAATGGTCAAAGGACATGAATAGGTAGTTTTCAAAGGAAGAAATCAAAATTATCAATAACCATATTTTAAAAATATTATAAATCACAAATAGAAAAATTTAGACTCAAATAACACTGAGGTATTTCCATTAGACTGGAAAGTTGGCGAAAAATGAAAATGACAAATGCTAGAGAGGCTATGAGAAAACAAGTACTTTAATGCACTATTGGTAGAACTATGAACTGATCTGGCCATTCTGGAAGACAACTTGGAACTATGTGCAAAAAGTATTAAAATATATACCCCTTTAACCCAGGAATACTACTACCAGATTTATACCCCAAAGAGATTAAAGAGGAAAATGCCCCATATGCATAAAATACTCAAAGTAGCTGAGCTCTTCCTTAATAGCTAAGAACTGGAAACTGAGTGTCCATTAATTGAAGCATGATTGAAATAATTATAATGTAAAGATGTGATGAATTACCATTCTACTGTAAGAAATGACAATGGGCATAATTTCAGAAAAGCCTGGAAAGATTTATATGAAGTAATGCAAAGTGAAGTTTGCAAAATCAGGAGAAGAATTTATCCAATAACAACAACATTGTAAAGATAAATAGCTTTGAAAGTATTAGGGTCTCTGATCAACACAATTCCAGAATACTAATGATGAAACATTCTAGCCATCTCTGGATAGAAAACTGCTGTACTCAGAGTACAGATTGAGGCAGTTTGTTTTCATGGCTAGTGTGACATTTTTTTTTACTTGATTTGATAGATTTTCTTTTTTCTTCCTATCTCAGTGCTAGAACGTGGAGAAGAGAGGGAAATAATTCAAAGATAAAAACAGAATAAAATTGATTTTAAATGACAAGAGTTTAAGGAAAGAGGAAAAGGTTATATATATACCCACATAGTAGCTCTTTTTGTGGTGACAAAAAAACTGGAAACTAAGTGGATGCCTATCAACCGAGAAGTGGCTGAATAAATTGTGTAATATAAATGCAATGTGATACAAAGACTAGCATGTTAATGCCCACAATAGACTATCAGAGAGACTTCAAAAGTCCGTAACAGGGTGTCTTGAAGATCCAGTGCTCCTAACACCAACACCTCAAGAAATGGAGGAGGGATGTGGGAAAAAAAACCACTATTGCTCTAAGAGTAGGCACACCAGAAAAAGTGGAAGCCAGCAGAAGAAGCTCAAGTAATCAACATCAGTTCAACCACCTAGCTGTGAGAGAACCTAGAGATATAACTAAATGGGGAAAAGCACCAATCAAGGCAAAGAAATATTATTAATCTGCTCCAGTGCTATACCAGATTCTAATATAGGAAAAGAAAATAACTGTACAACAACTTCAAGAAGTGCTTCAAAAGAAAAAAAATACATTAACCTTAAATGAAACATGAAGAAAAAAATGGGGAGTGAAGAAGATTGGAGAATTTTGAAGGAAAATCTTGCAAGGAAAAAAAGCTTAGATCAGAAGGCGTTAAACCTTGAGCAAGAAATGGACTCCCTTCAAAACAATGAACCAAACTAAAATCAGTATCTACAAGAGAAAAGAAATTTTAGAATAAAATAAAAATTTTGAACAAAAAGGAAGACAATGAAAGCTACCTGCTATTAAAAAAAAAAAAAAGCTTTGGCTAAAAAAATAGGTAAAGGGTCTCGGTGGAAAGATCCAGGTCTGGAGACAGGGAGTCCTGGGTTCAAATTTGGTCTTAGAAACTTCCTAGTGGTGTGATCCTGGGAAAGACACTTTATCCCAATTGCCTAGCCCTTAACACTCTTTTGCCTTGGAACTAATACTTAGTTTTAATTCTAGGAATGTAAGAGATTTTTTTAAATGAGTAAGGTGAGAGAATTTAAGAATCATGAAAACCATGAAACTTCCCACTCCAAAGTCTGGATAAATATGAAGCATGGAGGGTTGGAGTGGGGGTTGTAGGGAGGCCTTTAATGGAATAGAAGAATTTCAAGCATTTCTGAAGAAAAGACCAGAGCTGAGAATCAACTTTGAAATGCAAACATCAGAGTCAAAAGAAATCTAAAAAGGTCAATATATTTGAGCAAATAGAAGGTTCTATATTATAATAAAATGTTTATATTTTAGCAGTGGAAGAAGAAACAAGTGATCCTTTGAAATATTAATGTCTTAAAAGGTCACATAGGGAGTAAATAAAACACACAAAAATACACACAACTTGGAGGTGAATTTATTCTGTTTTGATTATTTGAAGAAATCAAAGGAAGGAGAAAGGAACACACTGGGGGAAAAGGAGAAAGAAGGAGGTGAAACTTGATATTTCTCCAAATCAGTGTGAGAAGAACAATATACAAATATGAAGGAAGGAGTAGGAGGAGTGGCCACCAGAAAAAAACTTATTAGTCAGAAAAAGAAGAATCAAACTCATGTATGTAAATATGAACACTATAATCTTGGGTTCAAAATATATTAAATGCTAAAGGAAAATGAATGCCAATCAAGAGGAGGGAAGAGGGGTTTGAAAAAAGGCAATTATGGGAAAGGAAGAAACATCAGGCAAAGAAACTTCAGCTATGGAGACTGCTACAAATCCTTTTCAGAATGAGAATAAAATAGAGAGAGAGAGAGAGAGAGAGAGAGAGAGAGAGAGAGAGAGAGAGAAGTTAGAATCTGAACAGAATTTTAGAAAAGTTGGATATGATAGATCTCTGGTGAATATGGAATAGCAGTTTGGAAGGGTATACATATCTCTCAACTGTACATTGAACCACATAGTAGGACATAAAAACCTTATAACAATGCAGAGAAGCAAAAACATTAAACATCCTTTACTGATTATAGTGAAATAAAACTTGTGATTTAAAAGGGCCTTTGAAAAAAAGGATTAAAACTTAAATAGAGACTAATTAACTAATCCCAAAAGAAATGATAGGACAAATAATAAATCATGGGAACAATAGATAATTTCATCAAAGCAAATGACAATAATAAGACAGTATATTGAAACTTTTAGGATACAGTCTAAAGAGTCCTTAGGAGAAAATTTATATCTCTTAACTATTTTCTTAAAAAGGGAGATCAAGAACACATTGATGAATTAGGCATGTGGTTGAAGGGGGTGTGGATTAGAAAAATAACACATCAAAAAGACCACAACTTACCAGGAATGATGACTGGCAGATCTCTTGAGCTTAAGAGGTCAAGGCTTCATTAGGCTAAGCTGATTGGATGTCTGCATTAAATCTGGTATCAATATAGTAAGCCCCTGGAAACAGATGACTGGTAGATTGCCCTAAAGAATGGCAAACAAGTCCAGGTCAGAAACAGAGAAAGTCAAAGCTTCCATGCTCATCATTAGTGAGATTAAGCCTGTGAATCATCACCATTACTCTATCTTAGAAGAAATAAGGAAATTCAATCTTTAAATATACCCATACCAAAACATATACACATCAACACCAAAATAAAAATTTCAAAAATAAAATAAGTTACAAAATTGAAAGCAAAAAATATTAGTCAAGCAATTTTAGAAAGTTATTAAAAACACAAATTAGATAAATTATTTCCTGGTTTGATTACTAGAGAAGAAAACCAAACTGTTAGTATCAAAAATGAAAAAAGAGAAAATTAATAACAAATGAATAAACAATTTTTCCCATTTATATTGTATATATGATGTAAAGTAAATATATTAATATTTGCAGGAAGTTTTTTTAAATTTTAAACATTTATTAATATTCATTTTTAACATGGTTACATGATTCATGCTCCTACTTTCCCCTTCACCCCCCGCATTCCCCCCACCCATGGCCGATGCACATTTCCACTGGTTTGATCAAGACCTATTTCCAAATTGTTGGTAGTTGCACTGGTGTGGTAGTTTCGAGTCCACATCCTCAATCATGACCACCATAACCCTTGCATTCAAGCAGCTATTTTTCTTATATGTTTCCTATCCTGCAGTCCTTCCTCTGGATGTGGGTAACGTTCTTTACCATAAATCCCTCAGAATTGTCCTGGGTTTTTGTATTGCTGCTGGTACAGAGGTCCATTACATTCAATTTTACCATAGTATATCAGTCACTGTGTACAATGTTCTTCTGGCTCTGCTCCTATCGCTCTGCATCAGTTCCCGGAGGTCTCTCCAGTTCACCTGGAAGTTCTCCAGTTTGTTATTCCTTTTAGCACAATAGTATTCCATCACTAGCATATACCACAATTTGTTCAGCCAATCCCCAATTGAAGGACATACCCTCCTTTTCCAGTTTGTTGCCACCACAAAAAGCACAGCTATAAATATTTTCATACAAGTCTGTTTATCTATGATCTCTTTGGGGTACAAACCCAACAATGGTATGGCTGGATCAAAGGGCAGGCATTCTTTTATAGCCCTTTGAGCATGATTCCAAATTGCCAGCCAGAATGGTTGGATCAGTTCACAACTCTACCAGCAATGCATTAATATCCCAATTTTGCCACATCCCCTCCAGCATTCATTACTCTCCCCTTCTTTCATTTTAGCCAATCTGCTAGGTGTGAGGTGATACCTCAAAGTTGTTTTGATTTGCATTTCTCTAATTATTAGAGATTTAGAACACTTTCTCATGTGCTTATTGATACATTTGATTTCTTTACCTGAAAATTGCCTATTCATGTCTCTTGCCCATTTATCAATTGGGGAATGGTTTGATTTTTTTATACAATTGATTTAACTCCTTGAATATCTGAATAATTAGACCCCTGTCAGAGTTTTTCGTTATAAAGATTTTTTCCCAATTTTTTGTTTCCCTTCTGATTTTGACTACATTGTTTTTGTTTGTACAAAAGCTTTTTAGTTTAATATAATCAAAACCATTTAATTTACATTTTGTAATTTTCTCTAACTCTTGCATGGTTTTAAATTCTTTCCTTTCCCAGAGATCTGACAAGTATATTATTCTGTGTTCACTTAATTTATTTATAGTTTCCCTCTTTATATTCAAGTCATTCACCCATTCTGAATTTATCTTGGTGTAGGGTGTGAGATGTTGATCTAGACCTAATCTCTCCCATATTGTTTTCCAAATTTCCCAG
>NC_058133.1:221026061-221026396 GCF_016433145.1 Gracilinanus agilis
ATGTTGATCTAGACCTAATCTCTCCCATATTGTTTTCCAAATTTCCCAGGAGTTTTTGTCAAAAAGTGAATTCTTTTCCCAAAAGTTGGGCTCTTTGGGTTTATCATACACTGTCTTGCTGATGTCATTTACCCCAAGTCTATTCCACTGATCCTCCTCTCTGTCTCTTAGCCAGTACCATATTGTTTTGATGACTGCTGCTTTATAGTATAGTTTAATATCTGGTACTGCTAGGCCCCCTTCCTTCACATTTTTTTCATTATTTCCCTTGATATTCTTGATCTTTTGTTATTCCAAATGAAATTTGTTATAGTTTTTTCTAATTCAGTAAAGAA
>NC_058133.1:221041395-221058782 GCF_016433145.1 Gracilinanus agilis
GGGAGGGTGCGGGGGGGGGGGTTGAAGGGGAAAGGTGGAGCATGAATCATGTAACCATGTCAAAAATGAATATTAATAAATGTTAAAAAAAATTTAAAAAAAAAAGATACAATAATTAGAGAAAACATTCTCTAAAAGGGGCCACTGTAGTCTACTTTAAAAAAAAAAAAAAAGAATTTGAATTTGATGTACATTAACATAACTCAGTAAGTAAGGAGAGCAGAAAAGAAGGCTTACATATGAACTATGAATCCACTGATTTTTTTTTTTACTTTTTTTTTTTAACCCTTAACTTCTGTGTATTGGCTCCTAGGTGGAAGAGTGGTAAGGGTGGGCAATGGGGGGTCAAGTGACTTGCCCAGGGTCACACAGCTGGGAAGTGTCTGAGGCCGGCTTTGAACCTAGGACCTTTCGTCTCTAGGCCTGATTCTCAATCCACTGAGCTACCCAGCTGCCCCAGAACTATGAATCTCTATTATATATAGTTTACATTTTAAAAATCTCTTATAAATTCAAAACAGTTTCAAAGCTATCGTGCTTGTCTTTATCTCCTTGTGAATCTTCTTTTATTTACTACACTGCATTTAAAAAAATGCTTCAGTGATTATTTTTGGCATCATTATTGTTAGTTTCCCTATCATAATTCCCTGCCTTACTTTAAAAAATCCTTGTAACCCTTAAGCATAATCTAGGAAAGCAATTTGGAACTATGCCAAGAAAATTACAAAACTGTGCATACCCTTTGAATCAGTTATGTATCATTAAAAAGAAATAAAAGAAATAAAAGAGGAAAAGGATCTATCAATTAAACTATTCCCCTACTAGGGAATGGCTGAACACATTGTAATATATGAAAGTAATAGTGTGTATTATAATTGTACTATAAGAAATGATGAAACAGGAATTTTAAAGGAAACTGGAAAGACTTTTATGATCTTTTGCTGAGCAAAGTGAATAGGAGAATAATTTATACAATATCAACATTATAGAGGAAAAATACTTTTCAAGACTACTATTCTGATCAATGCTGTAATAAAACCTGAGTCTAAAAGAATGAAGAGGAAACATACCTTTCATTTTCTGATAAATAATAATGAACTTAAGATACAAGAGACATTTAAAAAAAAAAGCTAACGAGAACTTTTGCTGTTGTTGTTGGGCTATAGAGATATGTTAAAGGATTTGGTTGTTTTTGTTGTTTTTTTCAATCTGGATTATCATTAGTTCTCTGTAGTTCATGTTATTAGTGATGGGGTAATTTTTCTCATGGCTACTGAAAGCTTAATTTCTTCTTTGAGAAGTACCTGAACATTTCAGTGGGCTCTTATTCTAAAGACTTGGATTTATATATATCTTGGATGGTGGACTTTTTTTCAAAGAAACTTGTCACAAACTATTTTCTTCTCATTTTAACTGCAGTGATTTTGTGTAGAAGCTTTTCAATTTTATATAACCAAAGCTATCCATTTTTTTTGCCTGTGACCTGCTCTATCCCATTTGGTCAAGAATTCTTTCCCTTTTCATAGTGGTAAAAGGTATCTCCTTCATCATTCCTCTAATTTGTTTGTGAAATGACCTTTTATATTTATGTAGTCAAGTATTCATTTGTAGCTTGCTATCATATATATTATTATATATCATATAATTAAACCAGAAAGACAAAGTATTCTTAGGAAGGGGGCCATTAGAGGTTGCTTTTTTAAAAGAAATTTGAATTTGACAAACATTAATGGAAGAATTTTAATAAATAAGGAAGGAATAGAGGCAGAAAAATAGTAATACACATGAACTATGGTTCTCTATTACATATAGTTTAGATTAATTCAAAACTTTAGTTTCAAAGCAATCCTGTTTATCTATATCTCTTTATCAATCATCTTTTTTTTCCCACTGAATTTTTCACTGGGCATTTTGCTTCTCTAGGTAAATTTTATTATTTTTTCCTAGCTCTATAACCAATTCTTTGATACTTTTATTGGAAGGAAACTGAGTCTATAAAAAAGTGGTACTGTTATTTTTATTACAGAGGAATGACCCAATCACGAATAGCTAATATCTTATTGATTTTCTTAGTCTGTCTTTATTTCTGTAATGCACAGTATTTGGAGTTTGGAAATTGCCACTTATTGCTTCAGTAAAATTAATTAGGAACTGAGAGATCATATATCATTATTTTAGTTAGGAAATCACAACTACAATTTATAGAGTTAGATCCAGTTATCAAAAATAACTGTGAATAGAGTAGAGGAATAGATAGAATGTAGTGTGTTAGAATATAATAGTAAGTAATAATAATAAGTGTTTTTGCAGTGCTGGAAACTGCTTAAAACACTTCCTTTATCTTGCCACACACTCAAAAGATTGTGATATGAGGATAAGGGGCTCCTGATCTTGTAGTGCCATAACTAAGTCATCCAAGAAAGGGAAAGGAGGAAAAGGAGTGCCTTGGTAATGATCCATATTACAGACATCTTTTCTTAATGTCCATTTCATCAATCTGTTCAGGACCTCTATTCAGAACACATGTTCAGAACCTAAGTTCTGAACATCTGACTCTGTTCATAGTGATTCTGTTGAGTCACTGCCAGTGCGTATAAAATATGTATAATCTGGAAACTGGACATCTCAGACCACTCAAACTGGAATTGGCTTCAGACCTCTGGCTTGTGTATTTTTTTGCCCATGAAATAAAAGTCAAATCTTTGACTTGGGATTTTGGCCCAGTTCTTTTTATTTCTTTCACTGATTTTCCAGTTGTCTCCACATTTTTTGTTAAATATTTCTTATTCCACTAGTTAAGGTCTTTGGATTTATTGTTTGTTATGCCACAATTTTAGCATGCTTGTGTCTGTTGTGTGCCTAATTTGTTCCATTAACTGACATCTCCATTTTTAACAGTTACAAATAATATTGGGGCAGTGGATAGAGTGCCAGGTCAGGAAGAACAAACTTCATATCTGGCCTCTGAAAATTCCTTGCTTTGTGACCTTGAGCAAGTTACTGAACCTCTGCCTGCCTCAATTTCTTTGTTTATAAAATGGGATTAATAATAGCACCTACCTACCAGGGTTGTTGAAAGAATAAAATGAGATAATAATTATCAGGTGCTTAGCACTGTCTGGCACATAATAATCATTATATAAATGTTGGCAATTAATATTAAGAGCATTAATTACTATTGATTTCCTTTATCGTTCCTGATTCGGTTTTAGTAGGTCCCCTTCCTTCTCAGGTTTTTTAATTATTGCCATAGAGAATCTTTACCTTTTTGTTCCTCCAGATAAATGTTTTTTTATTATTTTTCTAACTCTTTGATAGTTTGGTTGGTATGATATTGAGTCTAGAAATTAATATAAGTAACACAGTCATTTTTATTACCTAGAAATGGCCCGATCATAAGCAACCAATATCTTTCCAATTTTCTTAGTTTGTCTTTATTTCTGTAAGGAGTCTTTTGCAATTGAATACAGTTGTTGCCCTATCTTGATAGGTAGACTCTGAAATATTTTACATGTTCTATAGTTATTTTAAATGGAATTTCTCTATTTGATCTCTCCCTGCTAGGTTGTGTTGGTTAAACACAGAATAGATAATGATTATTGTAAATTTATTTTATATCTTATGGCAGTGTCTATTATTAACTTTTTTAAATAGTTAATTTAAAATGTCAGGCTATGTAAACAGACTACTATTTTTTCTGCAAAATGGAATGTTACCTCTTCATCTATGTGTATTCTCTCAGTTTTTTTCCTTATCTTGTTGGTAATGCTATCATTTATAGTAATATGTCAAATATAATGGCAATGATGATTGATTTATCCTTGATATTATTTTAAGGGTATTACTCCATTTCATATAATCCTGGCACTTTGTTTTAAGTAAATATTATTTACCACATTAAGGAAAGATCCATTCATTCCTATGCTTTTGGGGGGTGCCTTTTATGAAATTAGTGTTGTATTTTATAAAAAGTGTTTTTTCTGTATTTGTTGATATAATCATGCCTTTTAAATATAATTATTTTAAATTAATTATAATTTAAAAATTAATTTTAACTAATTAATTTAATTATTGCCATAGGAGATACTAATATAGTGTTGGTGGAACTGTGAACTGATCCAACCATTTTGGAGAGCAATCTGGAATTATACCCAAAAAGTTATAAAACTATGTATATCCTTAGACACTATTAGGTTTTTTCCCCAAAGAGATCAGGGAAAAGGGAAAAGAATTTATATGTTCTAAAATTGTTGTACCATTCTCTTTGTGGTGGCAAGGAACTGGAAATTGAAGGTATGTCCATCAATTGGGGAATACCTAAACAAGTTGTGGCACATGATTGTAATGGAATACTACCATCCCATAAGAAAAGATGAGCAGATTGTGCTGTAAGAAATGACAAACAGGATGAGTTCAGAAAAAACTGGACTTATATGAACTGATACAAGTGAAGTGAGTAGAACCGGCAAAACAATGTATATGGCAATAGAAATATTATACAAATGATCAGCTGTGAAGGACTAAACCATTATCAGTAAAGCAAAATTCATGATGAAAATGCTATCCGTAGCCAAAAGAAGGAACTGTTAAGAATCTGAGACAGATTGAAGCATGCTGTTTTCCACTTTATCTCCTTCATGAGATTTTCATTGTATGTCTGATATGTCTTCTATAATAACATAAGTAATATAGAAATATGCATTGTATGAAATTACTGATGTAATCTATACCAGACTATGACCACCTCAAGGGAAGTGGAGGGAAGAAAGAAGAAAATTTGAATCCTAAAATGTCAGAAAACAATTGTCAAAAGTTGTTTCTACACATAACTAATAAATAAATAAATAAATACATTTTATAAAAAGAAATGATGAGCTGGTTAATTTTACAAAAACATAGAAAGACCTACATGAAATTATGAAAATCATATCTACTAATTTACTACTAGGTCTGCATGCCAAAGAGATCAAAAGGAAAAGAAAAGGACCCATATATACAAAAATATTTATAGCAACTCTTTTTGTGGTGGCAAATTGGAAATTGGAGGGGTTGTCCATTAATTGGGGAATGGCTGAACAAGTTGTAGTATATGATTATAATGGAAAACTATACTGATATAAGAAATGATGAGTAGGATGCCTTAAAAAAATCTGGAAAACCTTGCATAAACTGATACAAAGGGAAATGAGCAGAACCAAGAGATCATTATACACAGTAATAGTAATATTATACAATGATCAACTATGAATGACCTAACTATTCTCACCAAAACAAAGATCCAGAACAATTCTGAAGAATTTATAAAAAAAGAATACTAACCTTCTAGAGAAAAATCTGATGGAATATATGAATGCAGATCAAACTATACTATTTTTTTAAACTACTTTTCTTGTGTTTTTTTGTGTTATCTTTCACAACATGACTAATTTGAAAATATGATTTGTATTACTGCACATACATAATCTATATCAAATTGCTTATCAGAGAGGGAAGGAGAGAAACCATGGTAGAAAATTTGAAACTCAAAATTATTTTTTAAAAAAGGCTAAAGTGGTTTTTACACATAATTGGAAAAAATAAAAGATTGGGGAAAAAAAGATGAAAGAAGCATAAAAGAAAAAAACCTAAATTTAAAAATTAAATGAAAAAAATTAAGCGCTTTAAACTTCCAAGATCCAAGGGGGCATGGTAGGGCCAGGGGAAGGTTGGAGTCTAACCTTGAGAAATCAATGCAAGTAGCCAAGGGACCTGGGGAGAGACTAATTATCATTCTACTTAAAAGCACAGCAGAAGGTAAGCTAGCTCTAATGCAAATCCTTAATCATGGAAAAATGAATAAAAAAAAAATTTTAAGCAGCATCCAGTCTGGTCATCTAAGGGTATAAAAAGTGCCAGCTGCAAGGAGTTGCTCATTCATGATGAAATTTTGATATCTCGTCATAGTCATCTCTTCTTTTTCTAGATTTTCATTTCACTACCATCTATCTAACAACAATCCATTCTAGAATTTTCCATAAATCAGAGTCAAGGCCAATATGCTGTAGTTTAAAGGCTCCATTCTTTTTCCTTTTTTGAAAATCAAGACATTTGCCCTTCTGCAGTCAATCAGTAGCTCTCTCTCATATTCCATATCTTTCAAATATGACTAACTGTTTCAACGGAGAAGTCCTCTCATAATATTTTCTTATCTTGGATATCATCTCCCTATTTACCATTTCTGTTCCAGCCATTTCCAATGCAAAAATCAAATTTTTTTTGATGAGAGAATAGCAGTAAAATACAACCTGAACAGCTCTGCCCTCTTTACCATTCATTTTATCCCTTCTTTCTCCCAATATAACTTAAAAAAAAAACACCCCAAAACCTTTTTTATCTTTAACTTCCCTTAGCAGGCTCATCTCATTCTAAATTTTAGCAATATTGACTATTTTTACACATGCATAATTCATCCTGTTGTCTACCCTACAATCTTTTGGTGAGTTTACTATGCATTCATATTAGTCTCATCATACAAGCCCCACTTTTCTTTCTCATTGAAAGCATTTCCTTTTATGTAAGCAATTTCTATTCCTGAGAATTTCCCATCCCTTCTCAATTCACTTCTCCAATAGAATCTTAACCCATGGAATTTACTTCTTCTGCTGAACCATTTAAATATTTTCCCAAAATTTAGGGTGTATGTTAAACTATATCCAGAAAAAATCGTCTCCTTTATGACAAAGCTTAGTAGGTAGCAGTCACTTCTCTCCCCTCAAAGATTCTTATCATTTCCATTCAAGCAACCAGATATCCCATATCTGGTAGAATGAGATCCAGAATGGGAATATGCCCTAACTGAATTATGGCTGTATGAATAGGATATTTTTGAGTTGAAATAAACAAGGAATACAGAGAAGTATGGAGAGAGTTATATGAATTGATACAGGCAGAAGTAAACAGAATCATGATGACAATATGCCCAGTGAGTAAAGTTATTTCAGTGGAAGAACATCAGAAAAATTTAAATGCCATGAAATTAGAATTAAAAAGCCTGGTATCAAAGAAGATATATGAGGAAGCACCTCCCTTTCTTCTTTAAGGACTATAACAATGCCATTTGTTTGATAGTTTTTTGAAAAGTTGGTTATTTTGTTTATCTTTTTTCCCCCTTATAAAATCTCTATTCTAAAGGATGTCTCTTTAGAGCAGATGAAAGATACTGAGAAACGTGTGACGTAAAAATGAAAGATATCAATAAAAATTTTGAAATGGAGAATTCCATTTGAATGCTGAAATTATCATAAAGACAACTTAAAAAAAGACAAGTCAAGAAATTATTTTGCTTTGCTTTTGGCAGAACTTTATATGAGATATCTGCATACTAGCTCTCTCCCATAGTACCACACCATGCCTCTCTGCCAGTCTTGGAATCTATTTCCCAAATTTATCTATCTTGTTTCTGTTTAGGTGGTCTCTAATATACTTTGATGACCCAATTGCCTTTCTTTAAAAATGCTCTCCACCTTGATTTCCTGTTCCACTTTCTAGATTTTTCTTACAAGCATATCTTCATAATTTACAATGTTACCTCATCACTGCTACCACCTTCCTCTACAACATTTGCCTATTATGTTTAGTTTGTATAAGATATTATTATTGTTCAGTTATTTTTCAATTGTATCTGACTCTTTGTGACCCCATTTGGGGTTTTCTTAGCAACTATACTACACTGGTTTGCCATTTATTTCACCAGGTCATTTTACAGATGAAAAAAATGAAACAAATAGGGTTCAGCAACTTGCCTAGGGTCATATAGCTAGCTAGTAAGTAATTTTTCTCTTTATTTTGAAGTCCTTTTCATTAGAGTTGAAACTAAACAATTGCATTCTTGTCTTGTTAGAACTCACCCCATTCCTCATTAAAAGTATGCCATTACTATATTTTAAGCAATGGCACAGAAATTCCAAACCCATTCTCTGGTACCACCTTCTAAGTCAAATTCACTTGCCAAATTAAGTTTCCTCTACTACATCTATTGCTTTCATTGGGAAACAATAATGATGAAACAACCTGTGACTCTATAGGCTTCAGTTTCTTGCCTAAGACGTCATAGTCTTTGACAATATTTTCTGGGTGCCTTTTGGCATTTTATCACACGAGTTCTAAAAAGTGGGTATCATTTGTTTTAATAGTTTGGGGGAGATTCTCAGTCATGTGTTGGATACATGTGTGAGAAGACAACAGTTAATTCTTGGAAGAGCTGGGATTCAAACTCAAGTTCTCTGACTACAACTCCATTGTTATTTCTACTGTATCACTACTTTGCCACTCCTTAGAGCAGGGGTTGGCAACCTTTTTGGCGGTGAGAGCCATAAACACCACATTTTTTAAAATGTAATTTCGTGAGAGCCGTACAGTGCTCACAGTGCATGCTCCTGTAACAGCGCCTGAAAAAAAATTGACTTTATGGCTCCTGCAGAAAGAGCCATATCTGGCCCTCAAAAGAGCCAGATATGGCTCGAGAGCCATACGTTGCTGACCCTTGCCTTAGAGGATAGGCATTTGCTCCCTCTTTGGAAGTGCATCTTCTTCCTCATCAGGAAGAGATTTAAATTTTTGTTTGTTTCAAGCCTTCAGTTCTCCTTTTCCTTCTCTTGCTTCTTTCTGTGACACTATGCCACTCTCTAACCTCCAGTTTCCCTTCTATAATTCAACTTTCTCTTTTTTCATTGTAACTCTACTTTTTTTTTAAAAAAAAAAAGGCTCATTTGTGCCTCATAACATAAATTGTGGAGAGTCCTTTCTCATCTTCTTTTAAGAGGGAAAACAATTTATATTTGGAATAGAGGTATCAGTCACTTGGCTGAGGACAACACAAGTCACTGAAAATTTTTTCTTGCACTCCATACTGATTGAGATTTGAAACCCTGTTTTTAAAAAATTTCCTTCTAAGCTCTCAAGTACTTCCTTAAAAGACATAACTAGAAAGATAAATAGAAATACAGTCATATATAATAAATGTAATATTTTTTCCTGAGGGCCATGCTCATATCTAATACAAAGTATAGTTTGTTAATAAAAAAAGTGAACTTGCAGAAATGACCATGGAAAGGGAAGATAGAGTGAGAAAGGGATGAGAGAGATAGAGCTGACATGAACAGGTATGAGGGAGGAGGATGTGAACATCAGAGAAAGGAGCTTTTGATAAGAGAGTTTTAGAATCATAACAACTCTGAGTGGAACCATATAGGTCATTAGCAATGGTAATGTAGCAAGTGTCTGAAACCAAAGCCAAACTCAGAATTTCCTGGTCAGGAGTTTTTAACCTTTTTTGGGTCCTGGCCTGCTTTCTCAATCTTAAAATGCATTAGATAAAATATATAATATTACAAAGAAAACTCATTATATTGAAATAGTTATTAATTTTTTTAAACAACCAAGTTTATAGACACAAGGCTATGAAACCCAACTAGAGCTATTGGCGTGAATATGAATAGTATCACTAATCAGATGAGATAATATTTGTAAAAAGCATTTAGCCCATTCAGGCACACAGTTGTTCATCGTTTCAAAGAGGACCAATAACATCACATGGTGATGCCTTGACTTGTGCATGAATTAGATTTAAGTGAGGCAAAGTTGCACAAAGTCATCAGCCTCACTCTCTCTTCCAGAGTCATTGAAGTCCAGTGGCAGGACAAAAGTCAAGATGACTGGTTATGGCTCAGGATGCAGTGGATGACATTGACTTCTTCGATGTCTAATCAAGCTCTAGGTGCTCTATAGTGCCTGCTTCTCCCACCTTCATGGCCATTGGAACAAATTGTTCTCATCTGCACTTCCTCTAGGAGAAGTCTTCACATCCCTAGGGTTGACACCCCACTAATTCACTGACAAGTTTGAGGCCCATTGGTTATCCTCAACCTGGTTTAATTCTCCTGCTGAGATGGTTTACTGAGTTGTGGTCATTGTGCATGCTACAACTTCTTGGAGTCACAGGTGAGAGCTTGATGGCAGATGGACACCAAAAGAGGAAAGCAACCCTGAAAAGAGCTTAGCAAGCCCTCACTCCAGAGATCTTTCCTGAACCCCCAAACACCCCAGAACATAGTAGGTGCTATCCAAATGTTTTTTCTCCTTCTCTGTTCTTTTCTTTTTTCCCACCTAATCTGCCTTGCCTTGTAAAGGAATCTGTAAAAGAATAACGCTCCCCACCCCATAACTTCCACAGGAAATACATTCATTCCTAAGACCCTTTTCTGACCTTATTGCTTGGGAATGAGCACTTAACTCACTATAAAGATCCTTGCATTGGGGAGAGTATAGAGAAGAGCAAGCTAGAAGTCTTGAACCCCATATTCATATAAACAGGCAAGCTATTTGCCAGCCAAAAATTTCAGAGCTTCATTTTCTCTTTTGCCATTCAGAAATCTGGCTCTGAACAGTATGACCAAAAGCAGTTTGGGGATCTTTTGATTCCCTGCAAAAGTAGTTATTATCAGACATTGTTCATATTATGTTTGTGTGTCCTTGAGAGAGACAGAGTGAATTCACTCAGAAGCAGAGAAAACTTCAAAAAGAATAGCTTCAGGGTTAGTGAGTAGGGCTGGGAAGGGGAGAAAGGATGAGTGTCCCACAGAGGTCCATCTATCACCTAGGAGAAAAAAAAAGGCAAGGAGATCCATCAACTTGAATAGAGACAGATTTCTCCCACATGCAGCAGCAGCCAAATTGCCCTGTTTCACTAATCTAGTTTTAAAGGTTTAATCATAAAATTTCATGAATTGGGGACAAAGAGAAAATGGGAAGAGAGAAAGCATAGTATTGTTTCTTGATTCATATGATCATAGGATAGAACTAGAAGGAGGGTTAGAATATAATCTAATCCAGTGGTTCTCAATTTTTTTGGCCTCAAGAACTTTATATTCTTAAAAATTATTGAGAACCTTCCAAAAGATTTATGTTTATATGGGTTATATCTATTGATATTTACCATATTGTAAATTAAAACATGTTTATATCCTAGCTCTGGGCATTTTCTGGCATTTCTTCTCTTTGTGCCTTCTGGTTTCTCTTCATCCAAGTTCTAGTTAATATCTCACCTTCTAGAGGAAGTCTTCCCAGATCCCCTCCGATTTTAGTGCCTTCCTTTTTCTGATTATGTATTATTTATTCGTTATATGACTTGTTGTACATAGTTGCTTTCAGGTAGTCTCCCTCTATTAGACTGTAAGCTTCTTGAGAGCAGGGCATGTCATCCTTTCTTTTTTGTTCTTGATCCCTCTCCCTATTTATGTAGCTTCCCACCATATAGTTTTGTCCTACAATCCTGTTTAAATATAGATTTAAAAAATTTTTAATTCCATTTTATTTTTTAATTCTAAATTTTCTCTTTCCTTGAGAGACCAGAAAAACAAAATCTACTACAAATATATAGTATACAAAACAAATTCCCACATTTGCCATGTAAAAAAATCAAGAAAGGAAGAGAAGAAAATATGCTTCAATCTGCACTCTGAATCCCTTAGCTCTCCATCTGGAAATAGATAGTTTCATCATGAATCATTTGGAGATATGGTTGATCATTGTGTTTATCAGAGTTTTTAAGTCTTTCAAAGTTGATTATCTTTACAATATAATTTGTTACTATTCAAATTGTTCTCTAAATTCAGCTCATATCACTTTCAATCAGTTCCTACAAATCTTCCTAGGCTTTTTTTGAAACCATCTCCATAAATTCCATCATATTCATAAACCACAACTTGTTCAGTCATTCTCCAACTGATGGACATCCCCACAATTTCCAATTCTTTACCACTACAAAAAGAGCTACTACAAATATTTTTGTTCATATATATCCTTTTACTCTTTGATCTTTTGGGGGTATAAATAATAGTGGTAGTACTGGCGCAGAGAGTATACACAGCTTAATAGATTTTTGAGTGTGGTTTCAAATAATTTTCTAGACTAGTTGGACAAATTCACACCTCTGTTAACAGTGTATCTGTTTTTCCACAGCCCCTCCAATATTTGCTGTGTTCTATTGTGTAATATGATGGCTGTGAGGTGGTATCAGAAAAGTGAGGCAGTCTTTTACTTTTCTTTGTACTCCCAGTACTTTGTACAGTCCCTGGAACATAATAGACACTTAATGAATATTTGTTGTTGTTTAGTTGTTTCAGTCATGTCTGACTCTTCATGATCCTATTTGAGGGTTCTTGGCAAAGATACTAAAGTGGTTTTCCATTTCCTTCTTCACCTCATTTTACAGATGAAGAAGCTGAGGCAAACAGGGTTAAGTGACTTGCCCAGGGTCCCAAAGTTAATAAATATCTGAGTCTAGATTTAAACTTGAAAAGATAAATCTTCCTGACTTCAGGTCTACTAATCTACTGAACCACCTAGATTCTTTGATAAATGTTTACTTTTATTAAGAAACAGTTTTGAACTTGTTGACCCACAGAAAGTCAAGCATCTCCTAAGCTTAGAAATAGGAAAAGTGAAAGTAGAAAAGAACTGAAGTATGGACTAAACCACATAACAAGTGAGTTGTGTGGGACAGAACTGCATGATGGGAAGGTGCATAAATAGAGAGAGTGGTTGAGGACAGAAAAGAAAGGATGATGCACCCTTATCAAATTCATTAGCTAAAAGCAAAGAAATGATGATTCCTACAGTCTCTTAGTAGCAAGAGTAGGTTAAAAAGAATTGGAGAAGGCAGATTGAAAAGGGAGGTCCAACTCAAGAGCACTACCTTTGGGGAAGATTCTTTCAATGGATAAAGGGAGTTTGATGATGAGTTTAATCTAGGAATTGGTGTACTAGACCTTCAGTTACAGCTTCCTGGCCCAGGAGAAGAGAAATATAAACTTCTCAGCTGCTAGAGGGCAACTGGCATGTCTACCCCACTGATCCAAAAATAAGATGGTATGGCCAGTAGAAAGGAAAGATTGCTTGGGAATGAAGTAACAGCAGATGATAGAACTGGACTATGGCATTTAGGACACTGGGTCATTTCTATAATGGGGCACTGCTTCTATTCATGTCTTTCACCATAAATTGATACTTCTCTGAGTGAATAAGAACAGGAAAAAAAGAGGAATGATAGGATAGGACCCACACAAATAGGTAATAAAATGGAAAATGGTTAGAAAAAGAAGCTCAAACCTAGTATTTCAGAGGATTTAGCTATATGAGTAACACAAAGATTAAAGAAGAATAAATAAGACCACGGATCAGGGAAAAAAAAAACTTTTCAGAATAGACAAAGCAAAGAAATTCTATAAAGTAATCTTTTGGTAGTTTGAATGGTATAACATTGAATTTACAAATTAACTTTAGTAGTTGTTTTTTTTTTTACAATGCAAAGGCCTTCCACTGAATAATAATAACTTTCCAATTATTTACATCTAAATTTCTTTAAAGGGTGCTTTATAACTGCATTAATATAATTCCTGTCATATGAGTCTTGACAGGTAGAATTCAAGATATTTTGTATATTCTGTAATTATTTTGAATGGATTTTTTTCTATTTCATCCTCTTGGGTTTTCTTAATAATGCTCAGAAAGATTGAAGATTTTGTGGGTTTATTTCATATTCTGCTCATTTACTTGAGCTATTAAATATTTTAATTAGTTTTAGCAGAATCTTTAGAGTTCTCTAAGCAGACTATCATGTTAGCTGAAAAAAGTGGTAATTTTGTTCCCTCTTTGTCTATGTTTATTCTTCCAATTTTTTTTCTTCTCTTAGTTTTAATGGCTATGATTGGTAGAACTATATTCAATAATGGGGACAATAGACATACTTTACCACTAATCTTACTGGGAAGGTTGCTAGCACTTTTCACACACACACACACACACAGAGCTTTTAGTCTTAAATAGATAGCATTTATTATATTAAGGATTGCCTGTTTTTTTGCTGTACTTTTTAATGTTTTAAAAATACAACAATGTTTTTTTTGTCCAAAGATGTTTTTACTTCTATTTGTGCATTATATTATTTTTCTTATTACTATGCTATATTGTGGTGTTTTTTTCAAACCCTTAACTTAGGATAAATTTAAGTATCGATTCCAAGGGAGAAGAGCAGTAAGGGCTAGGTAATTGGGACTAAATGACTTGTTCAGGGTCACACAACTAGGAATTGTCTGAGGCCATATTTTAACCCAAATCAGTTCCAGGTCTGACACTCTACTCACTGAGCCACCCAGGTTCCCCTGTCTGTTGTGTTTATAATCTTCCTAATATTGAACCAAATGTATTCTTGGCATAAATATAATCTGTCATTGAATGCAATCTTTTAAATATGTGGTTGTAGCCCCTTGTCTAATACTTTATCCAATGTTTATGCAACAATATTCATTAGAGATACTGGTTTGTGTTTTTCCTTTTCTGTTTCCTCTCTCCTTGATTTAGATCTCAGAACCATATTTATCTCACAAAAGGAATTTTGCTTGATACCCTTTTTTCTGTCTTTACAAATGATTTATGTAATATTGAAATTTAATAGCGTTAACTTGTAAATACAGATTTAATACTAGGATTTTCCCCCTTTAGGGAATTGCTTCACAGCTTATTCAATTTCTTTTTCTGAGATTGGGTTACTTAAATTTTCTATCTCTTGATCTGTTCCTCTGTATATTTTATATTTTTGTAAATATGCATGCTTTTCATTTTTAAATCATTTGGAATTGAATTGGGAAAAATAATTTCTAGGTATTCTTTATTCAATTTTTGTGAATTCTTCTCTGTCATTTAAAATATATATTTTATATATTTCTATTTATATATTTGACTTTCTTTTTTTTATAATCAGATTAATCAAGGACTAGAATGTATGGGGTATTCAGGCTTGCTGAGCCCTTTTTGGGGTTGTTTTCCTCCTTTGGTGTCCATTTGCCACTCACCCCTCACCTGTGGCTCCAAGGAGCTATTTCATGCACATTGACCACATGGTCTATTAGGACACTCCAGTAAACTATCTCAGGGGGTAGGTTAAACCAGATTGAAGGTAACCAACACACCTCAAAACTGTTGGTGTGTTAGGGGGTTGTCTACCTCAGGCATGTGAAGGTTTCCCTTACAGAAGGGAATAAGAATAATTTGTTCCAACAGCCATATAGATTTGGAGGCACTGTGGAGTGCTAAGAGTTTGATTAAACATTGAAGAAGCCAAAGTCATCTACTATATCCTGAGTCATCACCAGTTGTCTAGACTTTTGTCCTGCCACTGGACTTCAAAGTCTGGAAGGGAACTTTGCCTTACTTAAATCCAATTTATGTATGAATCAAAAGACATCACCAGTGATGTTATTTTGGATTATACAAAGGACAACAACCAAACAGCCAATGGCTGATGAATTTTGTCCTTTGTTTCCACAACCCCCACTCCCCCCCCAACTAGCAGGTAGTTTTGTTTCTCAATATAATGGAATGTTTTGCTTGTTTTAAGTTTTTTTAATGTCTTTTGTTTCTCTTAAAACATAAGGATTTTTATGTGCTTATTGTTTTTCTAAGTTTATCTATTTATTGTTTTTCTAGGTTCCCCCCATTATATGCCCAATTAATTATTTTGTTCTCTTATGGTTGAAAGTATTTAGAGATAGAATTTTATCCTAAGTACTGCTATTGCTGAATCCCCTAAGTTTTGACTTTTCTTATTATTTTATTTGGTTGTCTATTATTTCTCTGATTTGTTCTTTGACTAATAAATTCTCCAATTGAATTATTTCACATCTATAAACATTTTAATATATTTTTATGCCCTCCACTGGGTATGATTTTATAATCTGTTGTGGTCAGTAAAGCATGTGTTTAGTATATATGCTTTTTTGTATTTATTTTTCATGTTTTTGTGCTTTAGCACAAGATCAATTTTTGTATATATTTTATGAAACTGAGAAACATGGATATTTCTCCCTATTTCCATTCGTAATCATCAGAGATCTTTCAATTTTGAATTTCTTAAAATTCTATTCAAGCCCTTAATAGCTTTTTTTGCTTATCTTTTTGCTAGAGTTGGCTAGGTCTGAAAAGCATATTGAAAATTCTGATTACCATAGTTTTTATATATTTCCCCTGTGACTCACTATATAATGCTAAAATATTGTGTGGGGTGAAAGTGAAGGGAGGAAGGGAGGAAGGGAGGAAGGGAGGAGGAATGGGAGAAAGGAGAGAGGAAGGTAGAGGAAGGGAAAGGAAGGTAGCTGTCCCCAGCCCCAGAACCCTCAAATGAACAATCAGAGAGCAACTTTAGGGTTTAGAATAGCTAGGTTTTATTTAAATTAGAAAGAGGAAGGTCTAGGAAAAAGTAGGAGGTACACAGAAAGAGAAAAAGATGCCAAGAGAGAGATCAGGGTCTTGGGGTAGAAAGCGGAGATTCCAGCATAGAGAGCAGGAGAGAAAAGGCCCCAAACTTTCCCTTTTATACTTTCTCTGACACCTCCCACAAAGGAAGTGGGAGATATTGGGGGAATTTGTAGCAAGGAGCCCTGGGAGACATAGTCTTCCAGGGCTTACAATAATTTCAAATGACACAATTGAAAGTCCCTTTTAAAATGTAAATATGTTATTTAGGAGGAAGTAACAAACTAAGTCAGTGTCATAAATTAATTCATAATTTAGTGGAAGGGGAAAAGGCAAACTACCAAATTATCTATGCAGACAAAGGGAATCAGGTTCAGTTATGGCACTTCATAGATTACTCCTGCCAGAGTGCTAAGAGCCTAGGATGAGAGGAAAAGGAGGAGAAAATGATACCAGGATCAGAAGGAAGGAAATGAGGAATTTAAAGGCTTTAACTGTATGTTAAGCACATTAAAAAGATTATTTCTCCTCATAATATCCCTGGGAGGTGAGTGCTATTATTATTCCAGTTTTATAGGTGAGGAAATCAAGGCAAACAGAGGTTAATGACTTGCCCAGGGTCACACAGCTAGTTACACACAGCTGAATCTGGGTTTAAACTCACATTTTCCTGACCTAGTACTTTATCTACTGTGCCACCTGCATGCCTCTTGGTCACAGGGAGCAAAAAGAAGTTGAGAGGAAATCAAGAACAAATTTTATCTACTTTTTAAAAGTTTTATTTTATGAGCAATAAATGCTACTGAAGAACATGACAAATAGAAGGAAATAAAGTCCTTGCCTTTAGTAAATTTATATTCTAGGGGGCAGTTGGGTAGTTCAGTGGATTGAGAGTCAGGCCTAGAGACTGAAGGTCCTAGGTTCAAATTTGACCTCAGACACTTCCCAGCTGTGTGACCCTGGGCAAGTCACTTGACCCCCATTGCCCACCCTTACCACTCTTCCACCTAGGAGCCAATACACAGAAGTTAAGGGTTTTAGAAAGAAAAGGAAAGAAAAGAAAAGAAAAGAAAAGAAAAGAAAAGAAAAGAAAAGAAAAG
>NC_058133.1:221058789-221071012 GCF_016433145.1 Gracilinanus agilis
GAAAGAAAAGAAAAGAAAAGAAAAGAAAAGAAAAGAAAAGAAAAGAAAAGAAAAGAAAAGGAAAGGAAAGGAAAGGAAAGGAAAGGAAAGGAAAGGAAAGGAAAGGAAAGGAAAGGAAAGGAAAGGAAAGGAAAGGAAATTTATATTCTAGGTAGAGTGAAATGATGTTTGTTTGGCTTATCCTTGATGAAGCCATGCTGATTTTTTGTAATCATTGTTTCCATAATTAGATGTTCAGCAACTACTTCTTTAATGATCTATTCAAGAATTTTCCCAGGAATCAAAGTGTTCGATGATCATTAAATGACTATAACTCTATTTCTATGATTTTACGATACCACAATTATTTACTGTCCATAGTTTTAGATAAGATTCCTTAATAAAGAAACTCAAAATTACAGAGTACATGAACTGAGGACTAGAATATCTGCTTTTTTTTGAGGTATAGCTGCCTTCTCGTCTAGGAGGCTTAAGTCCCCTCCCAGGACCCACAGAGTGGAAGCTACCTGGCCAGGTTTAACAGGCCCAAAGGGGAGAAATAAAGCAAGAGGTAATCTACAACTACCTTGGACTTATTCTTAAGGTCTTTTTGTCTTGCATCTGAGAATAAGGACTCTGATTTACTGCCAAACATTCACAAAATAGAAATGATTAAAAAGCTAGAGATATTGACTCATGAGTAAATTCAAACACACACACACACACACACACACACACACACACACACACACACTAGCCCTAAATATGTTTAGCTTGGCCCTATGACAAAGGGGAAATATAACTGCTTCTGAGTATGAAGGGAGACGAGAGAGGGATTGTATAGAGAGGTATGACTACAAGAACTGAATGATTCAAAGAGTTGGGGGGGGGTGGAAATCCCCTTTATGAATAATAGTAGAGAAAATGCTTTTCTAACTGCAACCCTACTGAATTAAGGGAAAATGTCCTGCAAGGAGTACGAAGGCTGATGTTAAAAGACCTTGAAACATGATGCTTCCTGTACTGCTCTAGTCTTGCTGTACAGCAGAGAGGTAAGGGATGATGAACAGGGCAATGGCTAGCAAAGAACAATAATGACCCATCCAACCCTTGTTGCCTTGTAAGTATACTAAGGATATAAAACTCTGCTGGTTGCCAAGACACAGATTTGAGTTCTTCCTCCATTATTTACAAGCTATATAAACTTGAGCCTCAGTTTCCTTGTCTATTAAATAGATATGATATTAACTGCTATGCCAATCTCACAAGTTTATTGCAAGGATAACATAAGAGATTATCTAGGAAATCACTTGCAAGCTGTTAAATACCATGCTGATGTAAGGTTTTATTCCAAGACATTACTTAAAGAACTTTTGGGTTTGCCTCAGTTTTCCTACACCAAAATTATGTCAGGAAGGGAAACTATTAGATTAAGCATGCCTGGCACCATCCTTCTTCTATTACTAATGTCTGTCCCCACTAAATTCCATTCTTTAGCAAATAGCAAGGACCTATCCTACTCTGGGCTCTACTTCACAGTATCATATATAAACTGCAAACTTTCTTGACTTGATAGTGATTTCTGTGTAAGTACAAGTCAAAGAGATCTCTTCAAACATTTTCTTTTTTTCCATTCATCTTCTTCCCACTCTTTTTTCTTCCAGCTGTACAAGGACAATGGGTTAAGGACATCCAAATGGCAAGGTAACAATAAAAATAAAATCCAAATGATAATCATAAAAACATATTGTGGTAAAGTAATAATAGAAATAAATTTTAAAATAATTGCCCTAGTGATGAGGAAGACAATTGTGCAGGATATTCTAGTCCATATAACAAATAAGGCTGTGAATCTATCAAGGAGAATCTGGTAATACACATTTCTCTCCTGATATAGAGCATGCAGCTATTCAAAATTCCATCTCTGGCATATCCACTTCTCTAGGTTTATTTTAAGATAGGCAGGGAAGGAAGGTAAACATCAGGAATGGTCTGTTTTTAAAGTGGGCACCTGAGTTATCTTAAAAAAACACATGGATGAATTCAAGTAAATTAATCCATAATAAGAACTCTTTTTCTATGGCACTTCTTTAGAACTCTTTATTTAATTAATTAATTTAGAATATTTTCCCCATGGTTATATGATTCATATTCTTTCTCTCTCCTCCTCTCTGTCCCCTCCTGTAGCCAATGAGTAATTCCACTGGATTTTATATGTATCATTGATCAAAACCTATTTCCATATTATTAATATTTGCACTAGAGTGATCATTTAGAGTCTACATCCCCAACCATATCCCCATTGAACCATGTGATCAAGCAGTTGTTTTTCTTCTGTGTTTCTACCCCCCCACAATTCTTTCTCTGTATGTGTATAGAGTTCTTTCTCATAAGTCCCTCAGAATTGTCCTGGATCATTGCATTGCTGCTGGTAAAGAAGTCTATTACATTCAATTGTGCCACAGTGTATCTGTCTCTGTGTACAATGTTTTCCTAGTTCTGCTTCTTTCTGCATCAATTCCTGGACGTTGTTCCAGTTCACATGGAATTCCTCCAGTTCATAATTCCTTTTAGTACAATAGTATTCCATCACCAGCATATACCACAATTTGTTCAGCCATTCCCCAATTGATGGACAACCCCTCATTTTCCAGTTTTTTGCCACCACAAAGGGCCTGGCTATGAATATTTTTGCACACGTATTTTCCCTATTATCTCTTTGGGATACAAAACCAGAAGTGATATGGCTGGATCAAAGGACATGCATTCCTTTAAAGCCCTTTGGGCATGAATCCAAATTGCCTTCTAGAATGGTTGAATCAATTCACAACTCCACCTGCAATGCATTAGTGTCCCAATTTTGCCACATCCCCTCCAACATTGATTGTTTTTCTTTGCTGTCATATTGGCCAATCTGCTAGGCGTGAGGTTGTTACCTCAGAATTGTTTTGATTTGCATTTCTCTAATTATAAGAGATTTAGAACACTTTTCCATGTGCTTATTGATAGTTTTGATTTCTTTATCTGAAAACTGCCTATTCATATCCCTTGCCCATTTATCAGTTGGAGAATGGCTTGATTTTTTTTTTGTATAATTGAGTTAGCTCCTTATAAATTTGAGAAATTAGACCCTTTTTAGAGGTTTTTGTTATAAGATTTTTTCCCCAATTTGTTGCTTCCCTTCTAATTTTGTTTACTTTGTTTTTGTTTGTACAAAACCTTTTTAATTTAATGTAATCAAAATTATTCCTTTTACATTTTTTAATATTCTCTGTCTCTTGCTTGGTGTTAAATTCTTTCCCTTCCCATAGATCTGACAGATATACCATTCTATGTTCACCTAAGTTACTTATAATTTACTTCTTTAAATTTAAGTCATTTACCCATTCTGAATTTATCTTAGTATAGGGTGTGAGATGTTGATCTAAACCTAATCTTTCCTATACTATTTTCCAATTTTCTCAGCAGTTTTTGTCAAATAGTGGGTTCTTGTCCCAAAAGCTGGAATCTTTGGATTTATCATACACTAGCTTGCTGAGGTCATTTACCCCCAAGTCTATTGCATTGATCCTCCCTTCTGTCTCTTAGCCAGTACCATATTGTTTTTTTTAAAACCCTTGTACTTCGGTGTATTGTCTCATAGGTGGAAGATTGGTAAGGGTGGGCAATGGGGGTGAAGTGACTTGCCCAGGGTCACACAGCTGGGAAGTGGCTGAGGCCAGGTTTGAACCTAGGACCTCCTGTCTCTAGGCCTGACTCTCACTCCACTGAGCTACCCAGCCGCCCCCCAGTACCATATTGTTTTGATAATCACTGTACAGCTGAAGATATAGTACTGCTAAGCCCCCATCCTTCACATTTTTTTCTTTTAGTTCCCTTGATATTCTTGATCTTTTGTTCTTCCAAATGAACTTTGTTATAATTGTTTCTAATTGAATAAAAAAGTTTCTTGGTATTTTGATAGGTATAGCATTGAATAAATGAGTTAATTTGGGTAGGATTATAATTTTTATTATGTTAGTTAATTCTACCCATGTCTATGGCACTTTAAATAAAGTTTATAAAACACTTTTCAATCTCTGAATTGCATCTGACTCTTCCACTCTCCTTCATCTCTTATAGCAACACAGTTGCCAAGACATATCAGTTCTATCTCCAAAAAGCCTCTTCTAATCATCCAACTCACAGTCACTCTCTTCTTTCAGAACCCCATCGCTTCTCACATAGACTATTACAATACCTTCCTAATTAATTGTAAATTTTTCTAAAATCCAAATAAATTGTCCCCAGCATTCCTTTCATCTGTTAGTTCAATAACCCTGTCCCCACAAAAATCCAGTTAGTCTGGAATCTATTGCTCTTGATGAAGCTATGTTTGCTCTTTCTATGGAAGCACTATTTTCATATCTTGAGATTCCACCAACAATCTCTTTAACAATTCAAAATAAAGTTCACTGATGGAAGTTTCTTTCTTTATTCACTATTTCTAAATCTTTGTACAATGCCTTCCCTAATACAAAAAGGGAGAAAGGAGAGGGAGCTAACTGGGTATTTTAATGTAACAAACAAATCAATAACTTCAAGAAAAAAATCAAGTTTACTGGTCTATAGTCTTTAAACTATATACTACTAAATTGCCATGGAACAATATACTAATTCAACTTTATTCATTCTCTTCCTTTTCTTGAAAATTGAGATATATAACCTCCAATCTTGTGGCACATCTACTGGTGGCCATGAACTTTCAAATATCCAAGACAGTGGCTTAAGAATCACATCTTCCTATTATTTCTAGTCCTGAAGGTGTTGGTCAGTAGTTAATCTAGGTCATATACCCTGAGGACAGTAAGGGTTCTCTTACGTATTTATATGGTGTAACAACTAAGTAAGAACTTTTGTTCTGTCATTTGTAGTGCATATGTTATTCTCCATTGCAGAGAAAATAGAGATAATAAACAAGAATTAAGCAACTTTACCACACTTGTATCATTGGTTTTCATTATTCCAACCCTTCCAAACCAAAATTTCACACTCCTTTTTTCTCCTAACATATTTAGAATAACCTTTTTGTTGTCCTCAGCTTCCCTAGCAAGCCTTAGCTCATTCTTAGATTTAATATGCCTGATTCTATTTTAATAAGATCATCCCATATGCACATACACCTATTAATTGGTCTTATTTCCATCTTCTATGCATTGCTCTTTTAATTTATAAGTTTGTTTGGCCTGAGTATCCATATTATTCTCTTCAAACAAATTCTGTTTTGCCTCATTAGAATTATTTCCCATTGTGTCTCCAGAATTTCATTATTGAGCATTTCCCATACTTCATAGATTGACTTTCCCTGAAACGTGATTCCATGTGATCCTATCTATCATTCTTCTGAAACTTTAGGTATATATGCAACTATACCAGGATTTCCTCTCCTCTATCATAAACTCCGGGAGAAAGAGTCATTTCCTTCCACTGTTCCCATTGTTTCCACTTTAGCAATCAGGTAATAAGAATCAAAGGTGACTGGGTAAGTGGATAAGTGCTGGCATAGAGTCAAGAAGACTCAATTTCCTAAGTTAAAATCTGGCCTCAGACACTTATTGACTATGTGTCCCTAGGCAAGTTACTTAACACTATTTGGCTCAGTTTCCTCATCTGTAAAGTGAGTTGGAGAAGGAAATGACAAACTAGTTTAGTATATTTATGAAGAAAACCTCAAAAGGGATTGCAAAGAATTGGATATAACTGAAAATAACTGAACAATGACAACAAGTACCAAATCCAGAATAGAATTTTCCCTCACTGGTTGTTCTACCTCTTAAATATGAAATAATCATAAAAGTGAGTCAAGAAATTATTAGGTGCTCTGCTTTGGGCAGAGGGAAAATTCTACCAGATATCTGGATAATTGAAGTCCTCCATTAATATTCTATCATTTTGTGCCAGGTCTTTGAACTGTTTCTCATTTTCCTTTATCTGTTTCCTCTTTCTTTTTGGATAATCTATATACTCCAATGACAAAAGTAACTTCAGTTTCTCCTTCCTTGATCTTCACTCAAATATCTTTTTCCCTCCTTTAACATTTACCCATCATATTCACCTTTCATTTCTAGATTTCCTCAGGTGAATATACCCACTTAATATGCAGTACAACCACACACCATCCCTTTTCCCTATTCTATTTCTTTTGTTTTGTTTTGTTTTTTTAATTTTTTTACAAATATTTATAATTTTTATTTTTTAGAAAAGTTATCTATGGTTATATGATTCATGTTCTTACTTTCTCCTTCACCCCCCCCCATAGGCGACACACATTTCCATTGGTTCTAACATGTGTCATCAATCAAGACCTATTTCCAAATTGTTGATAGTTGCATTGGTGTGGTTATTTCCAGTCTATATCCCCAATCATGTCCACATCAACCCATGTGTTCAAGCAGTTGTTTTTCTTCAGTCCTTCCTTTCCTGTTGTTCTTCCTCTGAATGTGGGTAGCATTCTTTTCCATAAATCCCTCAGAATTGTCCTGGGTCATTGCATTGCTGCTAGTATAGACATCCATTACATTCTATTTTACCACAGTATGTTACTCTCTGGTACAATGTTCTTCTGGCTCTGCTCCTTTCACTCTGCATCAATTCCTGGATTCTATTTCTTTTTAATAGCATATAGCCATCCATAGCCATGGTCAAGGTATTGGTATTATCCCAAAAAGTTTCAGTGATATTTATGCAATCATGTTTATTTCTTTAGTTTAGGACCCCAAGTTCCTCTTGTTTATTGCAAAACTTTAGACCTTTGTGCATAAACACTTGAGGCCATTGCTCTTTTCTTGGATTTTATCTCCCATGAATTTCTGGTTATCTCAGCTGTTATTCTTTCTTCGTGGGTAATCAGTATAGTATTTAACTTGGTGAAGATACATAAGCAATGTTATTGCTCTCCTCAATTTCTAAAATGTAAAGCACTTTTGATCAGATTTGCCAGATATTCTCATCAACCTTAGTTAGGTGTACTCTTTCTCTAGCTAGGAATTTATCATTCCTCTACGATAAGCCATGGTCCAGAAATCCAAATCCTAATGAAGCCATCATCTTAATGAACCATTCACTTTCCAAATTAAATTATTTTTTCTATCTTTTTCTGTGAGTGGGCAATAGTGAGGAAAACGCAACCTGCCTACCCACTGTGGTCTTCAGTTTCTTGATCAAAACTTCATAATTGTTGAGAATACTTTGTGTATTCTAATCAGGAGTGAGTGACAAGAGTTAGGGCATTCCAACAAGCTACAGTCAGGAAATCTAGAAAAAGAATTGTTTTGTGCTCTTATTTTAAGTCAATAAGTACATGCCAATACATAAATAGCCCTATTTCAGGTATCATGAGGGATATAGAAAAAACAAAATGCAGCTTCCGGGTTAAGATGGTGGCAGAGTAAAAAGCAGCTGCTTGATCTCTCCTAACCCATGCATATAGGACTCCTCAAGAAGACATAAAAACAAATCCAGACAAACGAAGGGACCCCACAACAGGGTGCAGCATTGAAGGTATGAGGAATCTGGTCATTTCCATGCTCTAAGGGGGCGAAATAGCTCTCACTAAAATGTGAGCTGAGCAACCCCCTCACCCCACACCACCTACAGTGCCAAAGCCAGCACAAAAGAATTAGAGCAAATTTGGGACACACATTAAGTCATTGGCAGCAACATGGGGTCACCAGGGCCTACTCCTGAGAGCAGCAAGACTTAAGGCCTCAAGAGGCTAAAGAACTCTCGGACTTTGAACACAGACCCTGAGCACAGGCCCAGACATGGATACTGAGTGTAGGCACGGACCTTGAGTGGGGACCCAGTGCAGAAGGGTGCATGACTGTGGAAGAAGTGCCCTGAGACTGTTAAAGGAGCCTTGCACAGAGGAACAAGCAAGGGGACCACCAGGAGGCTTGACCCTGAGAACAACTAGACCTGAGACCTCAGGAGCCTAAAGAGCACAGACAGACCCTGGGCGTGAGAATAAAGCTGAGAGGGAGGAACCCCAGAAGAGAAAGATCAAGAAGAAACCTTTAACTCTCAACAACTTTTACACAGAAAAATCCAGACAACAGAGCAAAGAGCAGAGGAGAACAAACAAGTAATCAAAACGGGTCACAAGGTCTTGAAGAGTTCAAATCTGAGATTATGAGAAAGATGAAAGAGATCTGGCAAGAAAATAACAGTTTAAAAGGCAGAATTTCACAATTGGAAAGTAAATGGAAGACCAGAAATGACCGGACTGAAAAGGAAAACCAGTCTCTAAAGGCTATAGTTGGGCAATTCGAAAAAGATGCCCCCAAATCAAAATAATTGATAAGCAAATTGGAGACCAAATTCAAACAGCTGGAAAACAGGATAGACCAAATCAAAAAGGAAAATCAAAAGCTTATAGCAGAAAACTAGTCTCTAAAGACAAGAACTGGGCAAGTAGAAGGGAATGATCTCTCAAGACAGCAAGAATAAATAAAAACAAAGTAAAAAGACTGATAAAATAGAAGGAAAAATGAAATATCTCAATGAGAAAGTGACAGACCAAGAAAACTGGTCTAGAAGAGACAATTTGAGAATCATTGGTCTTCCAGAAAAGGCAGAAATTAATAGAAACTTGGACTCCATACTAAAAGAAATTATTCAGCAAAATTGTCCTGAAGTTCTACAACAAGAGGGCAATATAAACATTGAAAGGATCCATAGATCACCCTCTACACTAGACCCTGAAAAGACAACACCCAAGAATATAATAGCCAAATTCAAGAGCTTCCAAGTAAAAGAAAAAATTTTAGAAGAAGCCAGAAAGAGACAATTCAGATATCAAGGAGCACCAATCAGGATCACACAGGATCTGGCACCCTCCACGCTAAAAGACCGCAAGGGTTGGAATATGATATTCAGAAAGGCAAGAGAACTGGGTCTACAACCAAGGATCACCTACCCATAAAAACTGACTATATACTTCCAGGAGAAAGTTTGGGCATTCAACAAAATTGAAGATTTCCAAGTATTTGCACAGAAGAGACCAGGACTAAATGGAAAGTTTGATATCCCATCACAAAAATCAAGAGAAACATGAAAAGGTAAATAAGAAACAGAAGGGAAAGTAAGAAAACAAATATTTTTTAAATTTGCCTCTTTAAGGACTTCAATAAGATCTAATTATTTGTATTCCTATATGGAGAAATGTTATGTATAATTCTCTGTAGTGAACTCTATTCACTATTATAGTATTCACTATTATAGTAATTAGAAGAATGATTCATAGGGAGAGGTTGGAATACTAAATGGTCTAAGATGATATGGGGGGTGGGAAAGAGGGGGTGAATAGCAGAGGACACCAACAGAAACTTGAAGGAATAAGAAAAATAGGATATTCTATTACACACAAAGAGGGCATGGGAAGGGGAGGGGATGAATACTATTATAAGAAGGAGAGGAAGAGAACATTAAGAGGTAATATTTAAACCTTACTCTCAGTAGAATTAACCCTGAGAGGGAAGAGTAGCAATATCCATTGAGATATAGAACTCTATCTAACCCTACTGAGAAAGTCAAAAGGGATAAATCAAGGGGAGCAGAGGAGTGGGGAGGTCAAAAAAGGGAGGAGAGGAGAAGGGAGAGGGAATTTGTTAGGCCTTAAAAATAAAAAGAGGGGAATAACAAGGGAGGGGGTAGAAAGGGTAGTAAATCAAGGGAGGGGACAAGGGTTACTGGTTTAAAACAAATCACTGGTTTAAAAGGAAATAGTGTAAGAAGAAGGGGTAGGATTAGGAGAGAATACCAAAATGTCAGTGAATACACAACTGATAATTATAACTCTGAATGTGAATGGGATGAACTCGCCCATAAAACAGAAGCAAATAGCAGAGTGGATTAGAAACCAAAATCCTACCATATGTTGTCTACAAGAAACACATGTGAGGTGTGTGGATATACACAAGTTTAAGGTAAAGGGCTTGAGCAAAATCTTTTGGTCTTCAAATGAGAAAAAGAAGGCAGGAGTGCCAATTATGATTTCTGACAAAGCCAAAGTAAAAATAGATATGATTAAAAAAGACAGAGAAAGTAATTACATCCTGATAAAAGGCAGTATAGACAATGAGGAAATAACAGTGCTCAATATGTATGCACCAAATGGCATAGCATCCAGATTCGTAAAGGAGAAACTGGCAGAGCTCAAAAAGGAAATAGATAGCAAAACAATACTAGTGGGAGATCTAAATATTCCTCTTTCAGATCTAGATAAATCAAACCAAAAAATAAATAAAAAAGAGGTAAGAGAGGTGAATGAAGTCATAGAAAAATTAAATTTAATTGATATGTGGAGAAAAATAAATAGGGACAAAAAGGAATACACCTTCTTTTCAGCGGCAATGGTACATTTACAAAGACTGACCATGTAGTAGGGCATAGAAACATTGCAAACAAGTGCAAAAGAGCAGAAATAATAAATGTAACCTTCTCAGATCATAATGTAATAAAAATAATAATTAATAAGGGCACCTGGACAGGCAAATCAAAAACTAATTGGAAATTAAATAATATGATTCTCCAAAATAATTTAGTGAAAGAAAAAATCACAGAAACAATTAATAATTTCATTGAAGACAATGACAATGATGAGATATCTTATCCAAACCTATGGGATGCAGCCAAAGCAGTTCTAAGGGGAAAATTTATATCATTAAGTGCATATATTAACAAATTAGGGAGGGCAGAGGTTAATGAATTGGGCATGAAACTTAAAAAACTAGAAAATGAACAAATTAAAAATCCTCAGATGAAAACTAAATTACAAATACTAAAAATCAAAGGAGAAATTAATAAAATTGGAAGTAAAAGAACTATTGAATTAATAAATAAAACTAGAAGCTGGTATTTTGAAAAAACAGATAAAATAGACAAAGTACTGGTCAATCTAATAAAAAAAAAAAGGAAAAAAGAAAACCAAATTGACAGTATCAAAGATGAAAAGGGAGACCTCACCTCTAATGAAGGGGAAATTAAGGCAATCATTAAAAACTATTCCGCCCAATTATATGGCAATAAATATAGCAATCAACTCCACCAAGGACGGTCCCAAGCCCAGCTGAAAAAGGAGGAGGGTTGGGCGTCTCGAGTGGCAGTCTCCCCTCTATATGACTTTCGTGGATTTTGAGAAGGCATTTGACAGCGTGGACAGGAACATCATCTGGAGATTGATGCAGCATTACGGGATTCCCCCGAAGCTCATCAACATTATCCAGTGGTTATATGAAGACTTTACCTGCCAGATCATCCATAATGGGAAACTGATGGCTCCCTTCACAGTCAAGACCGGAGTGAAACAAGGTTGCATGCTTTCGCCCCTTATCTTCTTGATGGTCATAGATTGGATCATGAGAAGAATTACCAAGGACAACAATACGGGCATTCAATGGACTCATACCAAACAGCTTGAGGACCTTGACTTCGCCGATGATATCTGTCTCCTTTCTCACAAGCAGCAGGATGTGCAAGCCAAACTTGCACGACTCTCTGAAGAAGCAGAGAAGACAGGTCTGAAGATCAACAAGAAGACCGAGGTGATCACAGTCAACAGCAGACAGGACCTGCCAATCCAACTACAGGGAGAAAATATCAAGGAGACGGACCATTTCACCTATTTGGGTAGCATAGTCAGTAAGGACGGCGGAGCAGATGAGGACATCAGAAACTGAATCAACAAAGACAGACAGGCATTGAACACCTTACAGTCTGTCTGGATCTCCAAAGCACTATCCCTCATCACTAAGCTCCAAATCTTCAACACCAACGTAAAGGCCGTCCTCCTATATGGATCAGAAAGCTGGAGAGTGACGAAAGTCAACACCAACAAACTCCAAGTCTTTGTTAACAGATGTCTACACTACATCTTGAACATCATATGGCCTGAAAAGATCTCCAATGCTAGTCTCAGGGAAAGAACAATCCAGTATCCCATTAGTCAGGACATAAAGAAACGTAAGTGGAGATGGACAGGACATACGCTACGAAAACCAGAAGACAACGTAGCCAGACAAGCATTGAGCTGGAACCCTACAGGGAGGAGGAAAGTCGGAAGACCAAAACAGACCTGGCAAAGATCTGCCGAAAATGAAACAAAAACAGTCGGAATGACATGGGCCCAGCTGGGGGAAGTTGCCCAGAACAGAGTCCAATGGCGTGAGATGGTTGTGGCCCTATGCTCCTAAGGAGTCAACAGGAA
>NC_058133.1:221085757-221106854 GCF_016433145.1 Gracilinanus agilis
GACATCCCTTTCTTTTTATCAAGAGGTGAGGGACAGAGATTGAACACCCAGATGACTGACTCATCAAATTGCTCTTGAATTAAAAAAAACAAAACAAAACAAAAACAAAGTCAAGATAAGCTGAAAGATGATCTAGAAGTAGAGGGAGCCATTTTTCCTTGAAATGAACTTTTAAGTGAATATTTTGTGATTGTAGGAGAAATTTTCTGTACCACCAGATAGTTTATTGTATTGTTATATATATATATATATATATATATATATATGGAATAAAGCTATGAAATAATTGTTGTAGTCAAAAAAAACAAAAAAAATTGTATTAATATATAATCTGGGGAAAAAATAAAATAAATAAAATTTTAAAACAAAACAGGTTAAAAGTCCCATGCCTATCAATAGTAGGATAAGGTCTGTGAGTGGTCATTGTACTTAGAGCCAGAGAAACACAGAGATAGAGAAGGAAATATTAAGTGACTCGCCCAGAGTCATACAGATAGGGAGTGTTTGAATCAGGTTTTGAACTCAGATCTTTCTGCCTCCAAGTCTAACAATTTAACCACTACAATACCTAGTTGCTCAAGGTGCTAAGTTTATAGTGGCTGCCAGGCACCAGAACTATTAGTGAGTAACAGGGCTGGTGACCAAGTGGACAATGATCTCAGTTGCACCTGGGGAAAATTAAACAGAAAAAGAACTAATTAGAGGGAGAGAATATCCCACAACTTCTCTTTGCCATAGTGCTCATCTTTTTTCCCCTGATAGAGGGGGCTTTTTGAATTTTATTTTTTACAAAACATACAAAAGATGTTTAAAAAAATTTTTTTAAACTAGGTTGAAATCAATGGTTCCTTTAAAGCTTCCACAGTGAAAAAGCCTGCACTTTTCTTTTGTCTTTCTGAACCCACTGAAGGGCTGGGAAACTGTTTTTAATAAACAGAAGTTCAAACACTGGGGCTTCTTAGCCAACAGTCACGCCTTAAACTCTAAACTTTACATGAAAACTCTCCCATCCCTTTGAACTTTTCTTCCTTCTCTGGCAGAGGATTCCAGTGTTTATGCATTTTTTTGAGATTGCTGGCAGGATCATGAGGAGCTTTGAATGTTTCCCCCTCCCACCCCCCTTTAGCAATCTTCCTGCCTTCAGAACCCATTAATGCCCCACTCAGCAACATCAAGGTATTGCTTTGAAGTCCCTTCTGGCTACAGGCCTCTCACACTCTTTGGTTACTGTGTAATCAAATAATTAAATGGATTCACTGAAAAAAAATTATTCTTTTCCCTGGTAATTAAACACTCCAGGTTGAACAGTGGTGCTGGGTTTCCTACAGAGTGAGAATCTACAAAGAGTCTGATCCCAGAAGTCTTTGCACACAGGCTCCAGAGGAGAAAAATAATCATAATAAAAAGCCAAACCTCACTTTTCTTCTTATCCTGGCAGTCTCCACCACAAGTTGAAGATCTAGTACTCAGAACCTCCTTCCCTTAGAAAGACCCTTTCCTTCATTTGTTATATTGAACTTAATCCTGGCAAAAATGTCAGTCTTCCTAGATTGTAACCCTTTAGAAGGCAGGCACTAAGTTTGGGTCATTTATTATTGCCCAGAATCCAACATATTCTCAAGTGCATTTCACAAAAATACTTAAAACTATAAGTTACAGTTAAGTTGCTGATGAAGAGAGTTTCTAAACCGGGGAGTTCCCTATCTCAGTGAAATCACAAGTCCAGACACCACTCCAAGATATTTTAATAATGATGATCATGAGGAATGACAATGATGGGGTTGCATTAATATTAGAGATGGTGGTGGTAGTGGTGATACAGAATATGAAAGAGTCAAGCTGAGGAGTAGTCATGGTGATAGAGTAGTAGCACTGTGTGTTATTAGGTATTAAGTTATGATGATGGTGGTGAAAATGGTGATACTAATGATTGGTGATGATGGTGGTGGTGACTGCTGGATATAATTCTCATATCAATGATGATTAATGAATGTTAGTGATTGTGATAAATGTAGGGGTGGTGGGGAGAGTGATTATTGCATGAACATGAAATCATAGATTAGGAATAAAAAGGAACTTACACATCACCTAGTCCAACTGTCACATTTAACAGATATGAAAACAAGAAGCCAAAGAGGGGAAATGACATGATAAAGGTCATATAATGCAGTGGCAGAGCTAAGATTCAAATCAAAGTTCTAAGTTCTCTGATTATTGCCCCAGTGAGGCAGCTGGTTTCTCTTGAGTAACCAGTGGGATGACTTTGAACCATTCTCCACATGATTTACTTTGTGCATGATGGGATTTGCAGGAATTCTATCTGGTCTTCACAAATGTCCTTTGCCCTCAAGGACTGCATTGGATCCCTTAGTGTTTACAAGAGAATACAAATAAAAAATGCTTTGCAGAGAGAAGGAATGGGAGAGGAAGTCAGGTATTATTTTGTATATATAGCCCTTGACCTTTGGAGTTTTTCACTGAGAAGCTACCATAAAAGTCTGTACTTTAGATTGCATCTTCTTCCACTAGAAATGGAGCAGAAGGATGGGTTATCCCAAGGACTTTAGGACAGGGTCCTCTAGCCCTCTAGGAGAGCCTCTTCTAGGTCAGAAACAATCTGACATGCCATGGAAATGATTCAAATGTACTGTAAGCCAGTAAATTACATTCATGAAAAGGTTTATGGGAACTGTGCCTGAAACCATTAAATGAATCCTGGATTTTTTTTACAACAATTTGGACACATCCATTTGAATGGCTATTTTCTCTTGTTTCCAACTAGATTGACACTGGTTTGAGTTTTCTATGTCATTCAAATACTAGCGAGAAATAATATAATAATATTAGTTCACATTTTCACAGTGCTTTAATGATTTTTCCTCACAAAACTTAAGTGGGAGTAGATAGTGTATCTCCACTTGAAGGCGAAACTGAGGCAGCTTCATTGAGTGACTTGCCTGTGTTCAAATCACTCATAAGTAACATATCTAGACTCCAAGTTCAATATACTTTCCACTAGATAATTTCATCCTGATCCCACATAATTTCAATTTTTTCTCATTGTTGTTCCAACCATGTCTGACTCTTCATGACCTCATCTGGGATTTGTGATACTGGAGTAGTTTGTCATTTCTTTCTCCAGCTCGTTTTACAGATGAGGAAACTGAGGCAAACGGTGAAATGACTTGTTCAAAGTTACACAGCTAGGAAGTGTCTGAGGTCAGATTTGAATTCAAGAAGATGAGTCTTCTTGACTTGAGGCCCAGCATTCTATCCACCCTGCCACCTCGTTGCCCTATTTTTTCCTGATAAGTGTCAATAATTTGAGTCTTTTATTCCACATAGCTTGGAAGTATTCAGTATGGCAACATCAATTGAAAGCATAGTTCCCCAAATTTTAGGGGTCAATGTTATTATATCCAGGAAATTGTGGGCAACATTTTCATTTATAATGCTGCTCTAGTTCAAATAAAGTTTATTCATTGACTTGCCAAGGATGTTTCAGAGTTTGTATTTGTGGAGAGGAATTTGTTAACTATTAATTGATGAAGGCTGGCAACTTTTTGATGAATATTTATTATTATAAGAAGAATGACTTTGTCATTAGTGATATTTAGTCATTTCAGTTGTGTCCAAATTTGTTGTGACACCCTTTTAGGTGTGGGGCAGGTTTTCTGGGTAGAGATAATGTTGTGGTTTACCATTTCCTTCTCAAGCTCACTTTATAGATGAAGAAACTGAGGCAAACAATTAAGTGACTTGATCAGGGTCACACAGCTAGTCAGCGTCTGAGGCTAGATTCGAACTCAGGTCTTCTTGACTTCAGGCCCAGTCACTCTATCTACACTGCCACCTTAAGTGCCCTGATTTCCTATATAGATGGAGGCTAACCAAGATGACTTCTGAGGCTCTTCCAACTGTATTACTCTAGTGAGTCAGTCAGCTAAATAACTTTTCATTAAATGCCTATTATGAGCCAGGCATTGTGCTAAGTGTTGGAGATAGAAAAGAAAGGCAAAAAAAAAAAAAGATAATCCTTATCCTCAAGGAGCTCACAGTCTAATGGAAGAGACAACATAAAAATGAGTATCTACTAACAAGACATGGACTGGGTAAATTGGGGGTCATCTCAGAGGGTATGCACAAAGACAAAGGAGGACTGGGAAAGGCTATTATTTCTTCTCAGAGTCACTGAAGTTCAAAGAAACCTCTCTGATTCAGTGACACTGGAGAAAAGATGGAGAAGTGGTCTTCCAGCATAGATGTCTACATATTCTCAACATTGGCAGAGAGAAGAACCCAGTGACTGGGGAAGGATGGCAAAAATCCAAAAGTTTTGTCAGGGAAAGGAGATTCCCTCTCCTTCATATTGTTAAGGAAGTGCCATCTCAGAATAGCTTTGCCTCAGCTACTAGTTAATGATCTGGGTTTCATCACTGTCAATATTACCCAAGTTGGTGGATTCTCCTAAAAAAATAATGTAACAGCCATTCCCCTCTCTCCTAGCAATACTATCAGAGAAAAAGGACTGCACAGTAAAAACCTTACCCCTTCATCCAGTGGTCAAAGTTCTATATCCTAGAGAGGACCTACAAACTCATCCATCTGGAATATACTGAAGAAAATCCAATAGCCTCAAAGAGTATGTCAGCTGGATACAGAAGCCATTCAAGGTACACAATCAGAAGTTCTCTAGCAAAGAAATCTTATCTTGTTATTTTTTTCTGATTTCCCCTTGGTTCTTTGCATATACTATTATGTTTAATACATTTTTGTTGAGTGAATGAATGAATACAAAATAGTCCTCTAGCTTACTCAGTCATAAGTTATTTGAGGGCAGGAATCATATTATGAATTATCTTTTATTTCCCTTGCAAACAGTAGCTATTTAAATGGTCAAATGTATCTGTGATCTTATCGATTTAAAAGTTCCTCCCAATAATGAATATCACAATCCATCCTGTGCAGTTTTGTCCATGTCCTCCTATAAATTCCACACCAAAGGTCTACTCAACATTCCAGAGGCTTTCGACATTTACTTGACATATGGGTTGACAATGGAACACTCTGGCTGCTGCTCATTTTTACTGCCACCCTCACCACATGACCAGCCTATCTTCTCTTTTAATCACCATCACCATCTTGACCACCATCTCCCATTGGCCCCTAATGGAGACAGGCCAGAACCTTAAATCTGAGAGCCTTTAGAGTAGAAGCATCCCTCAAACCACCAAAACTGCTTTTGGCCTAGCTTCCAGGGCCATCATTGAGGAGGGAAATTATTATGGAGATAGGGTCCAACTTCCTCATTCTTGTTGACAGAATAACAACAGTAGAATTTTCTATTCTCTATATTTCAGTCAATTGTGAAATGACAATGAAAATGAATTTTACTTTAAGAATCCTATTTTGTTTCCTATTCCCATCATAATAAATTTAGCAGTGTTTTCCCTCCCCTCCCTGGACTTGGATTCAGGAAGATTTGAGTTCAAATCTAGCCTTAACACAGTTATGTCACCTGGGCAAGTCACTTACCTCTCTGACTCAGTTTTCTTATCTGCAATGACAATAATAGCACCCACTTCCCAGGATTTATTTGAGGATCAAATGAGATAATAATCATACAGCACTTACCATAATGCCTGTTACATGGTAAGCATTACATAAATGTTGGTTTGTTATTATTATCATTATTATCATCATCAAAGATGTCCTCAATTCTTATATAAATGACTCTTAAAGATTTAGGATAAAAATGGGAAAATAGATCAAATAGTTATTCTTTTCATCTTTTTCAGCATTAATAAAGCCTATCTTCAGATGTATTGTATATATCATTCCCTCAGTTCCCTCCCAGTTAAGTCACTCCTAGCATGGGTCTTTTCTTTATACATTTGATCCAATCCAATTGCTTTTCTTGTCTTTTTTTCATTTACATGTTATTATACCCCCCCTAAAATAGTAGCTGGTACTGTGATATAAGGGTCCAAGTGAGGTATTTCTACTGTCCTTGATGGAGAAACAATTTATTATAATGATTTTTACAAACCTTTTCCATTTTTCTCCTGTTTGTTGCCTTTCTTCCTTTTTTTGTCATTAAATGTGCTCTTAACATGCTCTGCTTAGCTGAATGTATTGCCAACTTTTCTTCAAGTTGTTTTTTAATTGCTTCTCTCCATCTTATGAGATAATATTGTCTATATTCATCAGCCATCATTCTTTGCAAAAAAATTTTTTTCAAGTTAACAACCATCTATTTTTCCTCTACCTGTTCCTTCCCCATCACTAAATAACAATAAAAACAGTAAAAGAAAAACAAAATCTTCAAAACAAATATGCATAGTTCAGCAAAACAAATCCCACCCCCAATTGGCCATATCCATAAATGTATGTCCCATTCCTGATTTTAAGCCTATCACTTTGTAGGAAGTAGGTAGCATGTTTTATCCTAGGTCATCTGGAATCCTGGTTTATGAAGGCATTGATTAGAGTTCTAATGTTTTCAAAGTTGTTTTTCTTTAAAAATGTTCTTATTTAAATAGTTCTAGTTCTGCTCACTGCATTCTTTATGTATTTATATAGGTCTTCTCAGCTTTATTTGAAACCATCCATTTTGTAATTTTTAATGTTTCAATCATATTTCATTCATATTCTTAATTCTGCCATTCCCAATAGGTAGCTCCTCCCTCTTAATTTCTAAATTTTTTTTTTAACCCTTAACTTCGGTGTATTGTCTCATAGGTGGAAGAGTGGTAAGGGTGGGCAATGGGGGTCAAGTTTACTTGCCCAGGGTCACACAGCTGGGAAGTGGCTGAGGCCGGGTTTGAACCTAGGACCTCCTGTCTCTAGGCCTGACTCTCACTCCACTGAGCTACCCCCATTGCCTACCCTTACCACTCTTCCACCTATAAGTCAATACACAGAAGTTAAGGGTTTAAAATAAAAAAAAAAAAAAAGGACTGCTTTGAAATACTTTTTTTACATGAGTCCTTTTCTTCTTTCTTTGCTCTCTTTGGGGTATAGACCTAATAGTGGCCTTGCTGGGTCAAAGGATAGGCACAATATTGTGCCTTGTTTTCCAGGAGGGATGAACTAATTCACAACTCTACTAACATTGCATTTATGTGCCCATCTTCCCAAAGCCCCTCCAATGTTAATGATTTTCCTCTTTTGTCATCTTTACTAATCTGATTGGTATAAGGTAGAACATCAAAGTTATTTTAATTTTCATTTCTTTAATAATTAGTGATTTAGATTATTTTTTCATGTTTATTGATAGTTTAGATTTCTTACCTTATTAAAAGCTGCCTTTTCATATCCTTTGATGATTTGTCTGTTGACTTATTCATATAAACTTGAATTTGTTCCTAATGAATCTTGGGGTTGAGACCTTTATCAGAACAAAAAAGTTACTGTAAAGATTTTTTTCAGTTATCTAGTTCCCTTATAATTTTAGTTGCACAAAGCTTTTTAATTTTACATAATCAAAACTGTGTATTTTTATCTTTTGTGATTCTCTCTCTTGCTTATTCATGAATTTCTTCTCTATCTTTATCTCTCAATGGTTATTACTTCCTTGCTCTTCTAATTTCCTCATGATATCACTTTTTATGTGACCTTTTGGAGTTTATCTTAGAATATGGAATGAGACCTTGTTTTAAACCCAAATTTCTGATAGAATACTTTCTAGTTTTCCTAGCAGTTTTTGTCCAATAGGGTTTTCACTCCAGTTCCTGGGGTTGTAGATTTATTGAACACTGTTCTATAATCATTTGAAAATATCGATTTAATCATGAATTCCTTGACAGGAAACACTATGTCTTATTTTATCTTTGATTTTCCCATGATGCCTTGCAAATAATAATTCTGCATAATAATTTGGGGAATTGACTGACGATGAATAAATATATAGTGGAAACCACTCCATGGAGCATATTTTGAGTTATCCCAAGGTTTTGAGGTCTGCTTCTGGCTATGTAGTAGACTAGTTCTGGGAGAATTTGGGCATGACATAGCAAGCCTTGAGTGATTCCTTGGTCTTTCCTTTGCCACATGAAAGAATAAGGGAGTATTGCTGTTTCAAAAGATAAGAATTTCTAATTCAACCTTTTGCTTTGACTCTTCTATATGGCATGTGAGATAGAATCCCCAAGCAGGGGAATCAGGAAGGTAAGTGGTACTACTTCTATTCCCATATGGAGAATGGTCTCAACCAGGTAAGCTTTTTCTCAGTCTTCTCCAATTTGTGTTTACTTTAGAGAGCAGGTAATTGAATATCTTTCTCAGGGTAGATGAATCTATTTAGGTTTGGACACAACTTTGTGAGTGAGAGTGATTCCAAGGTCTTCCATGCCACAGGGATAGAGCTGATTGGTGTCAGAGAAAGCTTAATGGCTCCTATCAAGAGGATTGGCTCTATCTTAGTCATTTTACTGGAAGACATGTATCAGGTTTTGTTTTATCAGTGCAAGGCCAACATGAATTGTAAAATTCCTAGCTAGAAGTTCTGGAAACTGCTTCATGTTCTGATAAGACTTAAGTATTAGCCTCCCAGAAGATTAAGACAGTAGTTACAAATTAAGTTATTGAATCCAATGTTTTATAAATTACTCTTTTGATGCACAGTATGATTCTTATGTTTAGCATCTCTTTCATAAGTAGGAATAAATTACTTGTCCCATACCTGATTAATAGTGTACACTGAATATATTTTTATTCTCTACTTCTTGAGGAAGTCCTAAATGTTAACCATAATCTAAGCTAAAAGTAAAATGATCCCCAGGATACCAGAATTGGGTTTTTAATGATCCCCAGGATACCAGAATTGGGTTTTTAATGAGCCAAAAAATGTGAGGAAAAAAGACTCTTATCCATTTCATTAAAGATTCTCTCCAGCCCAAACCTCAGTCTCTGATGCCCAAGTATCAATTCCTCCATGTTAGAAATAAATGAATGAGTCAATAGAAAACACCCATCACAATGGAAACAATCTAAGTCTTTGAGACTTTTTATGGGCTATCCCCCTCCTTCACCTCCACTTCTTAAATCTCTTTACTCTTTTAAGACTCAGGGCAAATGTTTCCTTCTATATAAGGCCTTGCATGATCCCCTGGGGCACCATCACCTCCAAAAGTTGTCTTAGATCTGATTTATATGTATTTGTATGTACTTATAAGTTACATGTTAAATCCCACTAACTAGAATGTAAACTTCCTGAGGGCAGGGATCTTTTAATTTTTGTCTTTGTATCTCTGTCACTTTTCTCAGCAAATAAATAAACTCTTAGTAAATACTAGCTTTCCTGATTTATTGATGCTAAATACTGGGGAGCAGTTATATGGCTCAGTAGATTGAAAGCCAGGCCTAGAGATGGGAGGTCTCAAGTATAGAGAATGGGTCAACAAAATTTCTGGCCTCAGATGCTTTCTAGCTATGTGACCCTGGGTAAGTCACTTAACCCTCACTGCCTATCCCTTACAGCTCTTCTGCCTTGGAACCAATACACAGTATAAATCCTAAGATGGAAGGTAAGGTTTTAAAAATAAAAGAAACAATAACCAATGGCTGAAAACCCTCAATTCATTTGGATGGTTGCCACTATGTCTACTGGCACCTACCACCTCTTATCCACATAGTAGATCAGTGCCAATCCTGCGGCATCAGGGTGGTGAGCCTGTACATGAGGGATACTCCCAAGTTAGGTGTTTACCAACCAAGGACTGTCTTTATTGTTGTCACCTTCAACGTTTAAGGGGGAAAATTGTCCAGTCATACTTTATGCACATGGGAAACCAAAGAAAGAGTTTTATTCTACTAAATCACATGCTTAAAAAAAATCATGAACAAACAATAAGCACAGTGGGATCTTCTATTCCTTATATCTTTCAGTCAAATTTATGATGAAACATATGTGATCTCAAGTAAGTTATGGTTTATTTCTTTCTAAAACCCTTATGAAGGATAACCTTGACAAGGTTATTCTTATTTTTAATGAATTTAGTTTAATAAGTAGGCAAGTGGGTCAATAATTACTGACATTCCTCTGTCATTTTTTGGTAATAATAAAGCCCCAATTTTTTTTCCTTTTATATCTTGATTTCCCTCAGATACCTTGAGGATCAATCCTTCCTTCATTTAATGGGCTGGAAACAGAAAGAAGCACTTAGTCTCATCAACATAGGTTGTTTTCAGTTATAAAACAGTTTAAGGGCCAAAGCATTCTTTCAGATGACACCCACCTCTTGGCGTTGCTGAAGTTAAGACACAATCAGTTTCTGTTTGTTCATCCTGCTTGCAGAGACCCCAGGGGGTTGGAGGAGGGGATGGAAGGACAGAGAATAGAGGAGATGAGGGAAGAGTCCCAGCTGCCTCCCAGATGAGCTCCTCCTCGGTAACCGATCAGAGCATAACTCAATCTGGAAATCATGGCCCTAGTTCCCTCATACTGCTCCAACCTGAGTTCTTTCCAAAGCACCAGCTCCCCAAAGCTGCTTTAATTAAAAAGGCATTCAAGGCTACCTCTTCCCTAAATAGTGGACATTGTCCAGAATGTGTACTATAAAACTTTTCCTCCTTGTGTATCAGCTTCTAGGGTGAGGGTGGGGAGAAAAGTTGAGAAAGGGGGAAAAGCAAAGCTACAAAGGTGAAACACTGGAAATTGGTACCTGTCCCAAAAGGAAATATTTAGGCATATTTTCCACTGGGACAGACAAGGATAACAACTTTGGTCCTGGGCTTCACATCATTACACACGTTTATTTCTATAGAATAGTAGGGTTTGTTTACTTTCCTCCTAGTCAACCCTATTATGTAGAACTTGAAAGTCTGATTATACCCACTTCTCAGAAAAAGAAATAAGAGTCTTAGAGAGGTTAGGGCACTTACTGAAAGTCATGTAATTTAAGAAGTGTCAGAGATGGAGTCAGTCTCACATCTTCTGAGATCAGGTCCAATATTCATTCCAAACTGGGCTGTCTCACTTGGGCTCTCTCATTCCTGATGTCTACTCCTTCACTTCCTATCAGTTTTGCGCCTTTAATTCTTGGAATCTTCTGGTTATCTCCTGTCTGTCTAGTTTTTAATAGCTGTACATCCCCTGACTTCTGCTTGAGTACTTGGTTTCTGGCTGTGTGTTTCTCTGGACCCCAGAAATATAGACCATAGAATTACTTGCTGCTGACCCATTTCCTACACTAAGCTATGATCTCTGGGTCATAAGACTATACATTTAGAGATATAAGGGACCTAAGAAACCATTTAGTGCAATCCCTTTACAAAACAGAAAACTGAGGGTGATCCCAAAATTACACAGGGAATAATTAGTAAAGTCAAGAGACAAACGCAAGCCCCTGACTGAAAACCCAGCTCCCTTTCAACTGGACTGCCCTGTCTCTGCTGTCTTCCTATTTTTCTATTCCACCATTTGTTTATTTATTTTTAAACCCTTACCTTTTGTCTTAAAATCCATACACAGTATTGGTTCCAAGGCAGAAGAGCAGCAAGCCCTAGGCATTTGGGGTGAAATGATTTGACCAGGCCAATAGCTAGAAAGTGTCTGAGGTGACATTTGAATGCAGGACCTCCTGTCCCCAGGCCTGGCTCTCTATCCACTGAACTACCTACCTGCCCCTCTGCGATCTATTTCACTGAATTAATAGCAATCCATTTCTAAGGTGGCTAGTAGCTTTGGCCTGTATTACAATTACTTCATCATCATTAAATATTTAGCAGGCTGTGCATGGCATTGGAGAGCTTTGCCACAGATCAGTGAGGGCAAACCTTTTAGAGACTGAGTGCCCAAACAGCAAACCTCATGCTGCATGTGAGCCTCCCCCTTACCCCAGACTGGGGAGGGAGGAAGAACTCCCATTGGGCTGCTGGACAGAGGGGCAGGTGATGGGAGAAATGTCTCAGGCATGTGTAAAGAGGGTGAAGGGAGTAGCCCCCTCCAGTAAGTGTGCCATAGGTTCACCAAAATAGCCATAGACCCTGTCCTCAAGGAAGGATGTATGTGATATGGACAGGGAGCTACCATTTTTTCTGGATTAAAGAGCTCATATAGGGGAATTTTAGGAGATAAAACTAAACTTAAGCTTAGAGGCAAGATTGCAGAGGACCTCCAATGACACATTCAAGGAATAATACATCAGAAATGCATCCTACAGAGCAATCATTAAAGGATTTTGAGCAAAGGGTTGGAAGAAGAACAAGATTTGAGATATTTTAATGCAGGTAGAACATTTTTGGTTAAATATCTTCTTTCCTGAAAATATCAGATCTGAAATCTTAGGATTTTCTGATTAAGTCAACACACCATCCCCACAACTCTGTGTTGCTTAAAAGTAGACTAGACACTTCCCAATATACATTCAAGAAGAAGGGTAAAATCTCATTCTTACATTTATACCATTAAGGGAAATGACAGTCTCATGAAATGCCAGTTACCCAAAGATTTGAATTGTGCTAATAGGGCTTTCATATAATTTTGTGTGTGGACCATAATTCTTTTTTTCCCCTTAAACCTTTACCTTCCATCTTGGCATCAATACTGTGTATAGGCTCCAAGGCAGAAGAGTGGTAAGGGCTAGGCAATGAGAGTCAAGTGACTTGCCCAGGTGCACAAATCCCATCCTTACAATAGCTAGGAAGTGTCTGAGGCCAGATTTGAACCTAGGACCTCCCATCTCTAAGCCTGGCTCTCAATCCACTGAGCCACCCAGCTGTATCCATAATTCATTAATGACAATAAGAAGGAACATTGGCATGATAAGCATCTTCCATCATTATGCAAATAAAGTTGAATATTTTCTTTGGATAAATTCCCATTTTCTCCCTCTCCTCTTCTCTCCACAGGTAGGAAATCCTTTTTGACCAAAAGACCTTGGTCCTATTCTGTCCTATAGAGAATGGGATTTTTACTTTAAACAGTTCTATGTTCTATATTTATCATTTATCAACTGTTACTTATCCAAGGCATGAATCCCACTTGTTCTTCTGAAAGCACCAGAGATACAACTGTATGAGAGAGAAATTGCACTGGATCACTGGCCATAGATTCAAGAGACTTAAGTTCAAGATCTGCCTCAGGTCCTTACTAATTGTATGAACTTGGGCATGTCACTTCCATTTTGTAGAGCCTGGTTTCCTCCATCTTAATATAAGGAAGGTTGGACTAGTGAATCTCCAAGCTCCTACCTCTTCACCATTCACTGGGCTGCCCAAATTCCACCGAGGCACTCAGGTAGAGAGGCTGACATTGCTGTTCATGCTCCTTAGATAAGCTGGTAGGCAACTAGGTGGCACAGTGGATAAAGTGGTAGACCTGGAGTCAGGAAGACCTGAGTTTAAATCTGGACTAATTGTGTGACCCTGGGCAAGTCACTTAATCCTCTTGATTTCAGTTCTTTGTTCATAAAATGACCTGGAGAAGGAAATGGCAAACCACTCTAGTATCTTTGCCAAGAAAACCCCAAATGAGGTCACAGAGTTGGTCTCAACTTAATAAAATTAAGAACAAAAGATAAGTTGGGTAGCACCAACTTTAAGCCTTCCACTAAGATGGAGGATAACCTTTACCCTTCTACTGAATCCTAAAGTAGGCCAGGCTTTACTATCTACTCTGCCACTCTGCCCTCCAGGCATCTAAAAACACAGATACATTTTAGGATATACCTACAGATATTCTAAGGACTTGCTACCCTAAGCCTTGCTATCTGTATCCTTGATGTGCCCTTAGGACTTTGAGTCCATTCCATCCACCTTGCCATTGAATTTTTTTATATGTGTTACCTTTCCCAAGTAGAATGCAAGCTCCTTGAGAGCAGTCTCATGTTTTTGCTGTTTTAATCCCCAGTGTCTGTAAGTGCTTTAAAAAGTTTGTTTTCATTCATTCACTCACATATTTTCAAAGAACAATAATTTATAGGAGAACTGAGGTTTTAGATTCTAGGTCTCACCCCTTCCATCATTTCCAGAATCAACATGACATATTTATTAAAGACTTAAGATGCCCTTAGCACTATGCTAAATGCAATGGGAATTCCAAGTTATAAAATAAATAGTCCTTGCCCTCAAAGAACTGACCTTCTAATTGAAGATGTGGAAGTAGATTATCCTCCCTGCCACCACTTCCATTAGAAATATTTAAAAACCTTCTTAAAAATACTCTAGTCTTAATCCTTTGTGCTCATGTGAAAAAGAAATTCTTATCCATATTTCTCTATCAATTCTAAAACAATGTTCTATTTCCCTTTCTCTATTTAACTTAAGAAAGACTCTTTCCTGGGGCAGCTAGGTGGATCAGTCAGGTCTAGAGATGAGAAGTCCGGGGTTCCAGTCTGGCCTGAGACACTTTCTAGCTGTGTGATCCTGGGCTCCCACTGCCTAGCCCTTTTTGTTCTTCTGCCATGGAACCAATACTTAGAATAAATTTTAAGACTAAAGTAAAAGTTTTTTTTTTTTTTTAAAGACTTCCATTGAAGTATATAGGGCAGTTACCGGACAAGAATAAAGACAGGAGTCCCTTGATCGATCCCTGTAAGGGTTGGGGCCTTTATCTCAAGGTCCTTCAGAAGTATGTTCAAGTTAGCTCACATGGGCTGCTGAAAGTAGACTATAAAATAATCAGTGTCAGCATTTACATCTTGGAAATCAACAAACTTATCTTGGCAGGTGAAGGCTTTAATTAAATTATTTTAAAGACTTAAATATTTTATTTTTTAGAAAAATTTTCCATGATTACATGATTCAAGTTTTTACTTTCCCCTTCACTCCCTCTTTACCCTCCCCCCCCATATCCAATGCATATTTCCACTGGTTTTAAGATGTGTCATCAATCAAGACTTATTTACATATTATTGATAGTTGCATTGGTGTGGTTGTTTCGAGACTACATCCCCAATCATATGTCTGCATCAACCCATGTGTTCAAGCGGTTGTTTTACTTCTGTGTTTCCTCTCCTGTAGTTCTTCCTCTGAATGTGGAGAGTGTTCTTTTCCATAAATCCCTCAGAATTGTCCTGGGTCATTGCATTATTCCTAGGACAGAAGTCCATTACATTCGATTTTACCACAGCGTATCAGTCTCTGTGTACAATGTTCTCCTGGTTCTGCTCCTTTCACTCTGCATCAATTCCTGGAGGTCTTTCCAGTTCACATGGAATTCCACCAGTTTATTATTCCTTTGAGCACAATAGTATTCCATCAGCAGCATATACCACAATTTGTTCAGCCATTCCCCAATTGAAGGGAATGCCCTTGTTTTCCAATTTTTTGCCACCACAAAAAACGTAGGTATAAATATTTTCGTACAAGTCTTTTTATCTATGATCTCTTTGGGGTACAAACCCAACAATGCTACGACTGGATTGAAGGGCAGGCATAATTAATTTTTTTTTAAACCCTTACCTTCCATCTTGGAGTCAATACTGTGTATTGGCTCCAAGGCAGAAGGGTGGTAAGGGTAGGCAATGGGGGTCAAGTGACTTGCCCAGGGTCACACAGCTGGGAAGTGTCTGAGGCCAGATTTGAACCCAGGACCTCCCATCTCTAGGCCTGGCTCTCAATCCACTGAGCTACCCAGCTGCCCCCCATAACTAATTGTTTTTTGATTGTTTAGACTCAGGAAATCAATGGAAAAAATATTCACGAATATTAAACTTAAAAGTGTGTCATCTGGGGGTTAAGATGGAGGCAGAGTAAAAAGCAGCTCTTAACCTCTCCTGACCAAAACACACAAGACTCCTCAAGGGGACATAAAAACAAGTCCAGACGAACGGAGGAACCCCACAACAGGGTGCAGCATGGAAGGTACATGGAATCGGGACATTTCCATGCTATAAAGGGGTGAAACAGCTCTCACTAAATTGCGGGCTGAGCAACCACCCCCCCACCCCCTCCACACACACCACCTATAGAGCCGAAGCCAGCTAAAAAGAAATAGAGCAAGTCTGGGGCACCCATTGAGTCATTGGCAGCTCCAGGGCCTGTTCCTGAGAGCAGCAAGATTTAGGTCCCCAAAAAGCTAAAGAACGCACACAAACTCTGAGCGCAGGCGCAGGTGGAGGCAAACACAGCCTCGAGCTAAGGCTCTGAAACCCTGAATGGGGAACCAGTGTAGATGGGTATACGACTGTGGAAGCAGCTCCCTGAGACTTGTAAAGAAAGCTCCAGCAGAGGATCAAGCAAGGGGGTCCACCAGGGGGCTTGACCTTGGAAAAAACCAGACCTCAGACTTCAGGAGCCAAAAGTACACAGACAGTCGCTGAGCGCAAGGATAAACCTGAGAAGCTGCTGGGCTAATGATGGCTACCCAGACTCAGGAAGTTCAAAAGAGAAAGATTAACAACAAGAAAAAGAAGTCTTTAACACTCGACAACTTTTACACAGAGAAAATCCAGACAACCGAGCAAACAGAGGAGGAAAACAAATAAGCATCCGGACCATCCTCAAATAAGGAAAACTCCTCACAAACTATGGAAGAGTTCAAAAATGAGATTCTGAGGAAGATGGAAGAGATCTAGCAAGAAAAAAAACAGTTTAAAAGGTAGAATCTTGCAATTGGAAAGTGAGGCTCAGAAATCAAATGAACTGATAAGCAAATTGAACACCAGAAATGACCAGATTGAAAAGGAAAACCAGAAGATTATAGCCAAAAACCAAAAGATCATAGCCGAAAAATGAAAGATTATGGCCGAAAACCAGTTCCTAAAAGCTAGAATTGAGCAATTAGAAGTTAATGATCTCTCAAGACAACAAGAACAAATAAAACAAAGTCAAAAGACTGAAAAAAATAGAAGGAAACATGAAGTACCTCAATGAGAAAGTGACAGACCAAGAAAACAGGTCTAGAAAAGACAATTTGAGAATCATTGGTCTACCAGAAAAAACAGAAATTAATAGAAACCTGGACTCCATACTAAAAGAAATTATTCAGCAAAATTGCCCTGAAGTCCTACAACAAGAGGGCAATATAGACATTGAAAGGATCCATAGATCACTCTCAACATTTGATCCAGATAAGGAAACGCCCAAGAATATAATTGCCAAATTCAAGAGCTTCCAAGCAAAAGAAAAAAACTTACAAGAAGCCAGAAAGAGACAATTCAAATATAAAGGAGCACCAATCAGGATCACACAGGATCTGGCAGCCTCCACGCTAAAAGACCGCAAGGCTTGGAATATGATATTTAGAAAGGCAAGAGAGCTGGGCCTGCAACCACGGATCAACTACCCATCAAAATTGACTATATATTTCCAGGGGAAAGTATGGGCATTCAACAAAATTGAAGAATTCCAGGTATTTGCACAGAAAAGACCAGGGCTAAATGGAAAGTTTGATATCCAACCACAAAAATCAAGAGAAACATGAAAAGGTAAATAAGAAACAGAGGGGAAAGAAAGAAAACTCATAATTTTTAAATTTCCCTTTTTAAGGGCCTCAGTGAGATCTAATTATCTGTATTCCTATGTAGAGAAATGTTATGTATAATTCTCTGTAGTGAACTCTAATTCACTATTATACTATTCACTATTATAGTAATCAGAAGAATAATTCACAGGGAGAGTGTGAAACACTAAATAATCTAAGATGACATGGGGGATGGGAAAGAGGGGGTGAATAGTAGGGGACACCAAGAGAAACTTGAGTGAAGAAGAAAAATAGGATATTCTATTACACACAAAGAGGGCATGGGAAGGAGAGGGGACAAATACTATTATAAGAAGGAGAGGAAGAGAGCATTAAGAGGTAATAATCAAACCTTACTCTCAGTGTAATCAACCAGGAGAGGGAAGGGTAGTTATACTATCCATTGCGACATAAAACTCTTATCTAACCCTTCTGAGAAAGTCAGAAGGGATAAACCAAGGGGAGCAGGGGAGTGCGGAGGTCAAAAAAAGGGAGGGGAGAAGAAGCTGGAGGGAATTTATAAGGCCTTTAAAAACAAAAAGAGAGGAAAAATAAGGGAGGGGGTAGAAAGGGAAGTTAATCAAGGGAAGGGATAAGGGATAGCAGCTTAATAGCAAACCACTGGTTTAAAAGGAAATAGTTTAAGGAGAAGGGGTAGGAATGGGGGAGGATTTGAAAATGTCAGCAAATGCACAACTGATGATTATAACTCTGAATGTGAATGGGATGAACTTGCTCATAAAACAGAAGCAAATAGCAGAGTGGATTAGAAACCAAAATCCTACCATATGTTGTCTACAAGAAACACATGTGAGGTGTGTGAATATACACAAGTTTAAGGTTCAGGGCTTGAGCAAAATCTTTTGGGCATCAAATGAGAAAAAGAAGGCAGGAGTGGCTATTATGATCTCTGGCAAAGCCAAAGTAAAAATAGATATGATTAAAAAAGACAGGGAAGGTCATTATATCCTGATTAAAGGCAGTATAAACAATGAGGAAATAACACTGCTCAATATGTATGCACCAAGTGGTATAGCATCCAGATTCATAAAGGAGAAACTGGCAGAGCTCAAGAAGGAAATAGATAGTAAAACCATACTAGTGGGAGATCTAAATATTCCTCTGTCAGATCTAGATAAATCAAACCAAAAAATAAATAAGAAAGAGGTAAGAGAGGTGAATAATGTCCTAGAAAAATTAGATTTAATTGATATGTGGAGAAAAATAAATAGAGACAAAAAGGAATACACCTTCTTTACAGCTGCACATGGCACATTCACAAAGATTGACCATGTTATAGGGCATAGAATCATTGCAAACAAATGCAAAAGAGCAGAAATAATAAATGTAACCTTCTCAGATCATAATGCAATAAAAATAATAATTAGTAAGGGCACCTGGACAGACAAATCAAAAACTAATTGGAAATTAAATAATATGATTCTCCAAAACCAATTTGTCAAAGAAGAAATCATAGAAACAATCTACAATTTCATTGAAGAAAATGACAATGATGAGACATCCTACCAAACTCTGTGGGATGCAGCCAAGGCAGTACTCAGGGGGAAATTTATATCCTTGAGTGCATATATTAACAAATTAAGAAGGGCAGAGGTAAATACAAATTATTTGATATGATAAGCAAAGAAGGAGTCCTACCAAATTCCTTTTATGACACAAATATGGTACTGATTCCAAAGCCAGGGAGACCAAAAACAGAGAAAGAAAACTACAGACCAATCTCCCTAATGGACATAGATGCAAAAATCTTAAATAGAATACTAGCAAAGAGACTCCAGCAAGTAATTAAGAAGGTCATCCACCATGATCAGGTGGGATTTATACCAGGAATGCAAGGATCGTTCAACATTAGGAAAACCATCCACATAATTAACCATATCAACAGTCTATCAAACAAAAATCACATGATTATCTCAATTAATGCTGAAAAAGCCTTTGACAAAATACAACACCCATTCCTATTGAAAACAGTGGAAATTATAGGAATAGAAGGACCTTTCCTAAAAATAATAAACAGTATATACCTAAAACCTTTAGCAAGCATCATATGCAATGGGGATAAATTAGAAGCCTTCCCAATAAGATCAGGAGTAAAACAAGGATGCCCATTATCACCTCTATTATTCAACATAGTACTAGAAACACTAGCAGTTGCAATTAGAGAAGAAAAAGAAATTGAAGGTATCAAAATAGGCAAGGTAGAGATTAAGCTATCACTCTTTGTAGATGATATGATGGTCTACTTAAAAAATCCTAGAGAATCAATTAAGAAACTTGTAGAAATAATCAACAACTTTAGCAAAGTTGCAGGATACAAAATAAATGCACATAAATCATCAGCATTTCTATACATTTCCAACACATTAGAGCAGCAAGAGGTAGAAAGAGAAACACCATTAAAAATCACCCTAGACAATATAAAATACTTAGGAAGCTATCTACCAAAACAAACACAGCAATTATATGAAAACAACTACAAAACACTTTCCAAACAAATAAAACTGGATCTAAACAATTGGAAAGCCATTGATTGCTCATGGGTAGGACGAGCTAACATAATAAAAATGAACATCCTAACCAAATTAATTTACCTATTTAGTGCCATACCTATCAAGCTACCAAAAAACTTCTTTATTGAATTAGGAAAAACTATAACAAATTTCATTTGGAATAACAAAAGATCAAGAATATCAAGGGAAATAATGAAGAAAAATGTGAAGGAAGGGGGCCTAGCAGTACCAGATATTAAACTATACTATAAAGCAGCAGTCATCAAAACAATATGGTACTGGCTAAGAGACAGAGAGGAGGATCAGTGGAATAGACTTGGGGTTAATGACATCAGCAAGACAGTGTATGATAAACCCAAGAGCCCAACTTTTGGGACATGAATCCATTATTTGACAAAAATTGCTGGGAAATTTGGAAAACAATATGGGAGAGATTAGGTTTAGATCAACATCTCACAACCTACACCAAGATAAATTCAGAATGGGTGAAGGACTTGAATATAAAGAGGGAAACTATAAATAAGTCAAATGAACACAAAATAGTATACCTGTCAGATCTCTGGGAAAGGAAAGATTTTAAAACCAAGCAAGAGTTAGAGAAAATTACAAAATGTAAATTAAATGGTTTTGATTATATTAAACTAAAAAGCTCTTGTATAAACAAAAACAATGTAGTCAAAATCAGAAGAGAAATAACAAATTAGGAAAAAATCTTTATAACGAAAAACTGTCACAGGGGTCTAATTACTCAAATATACAAGGAGTTAAAGCAATTGTATAAAAAATCAAGCCATTCCCCAATTGATAAATGGGCAAGAGACATGAATAGGCAATTTTCAGGTAAAAAAATCAAAAGTATCAATAAGCACATGAGAAAGTGTTCTAAATCTCTAATAATTAGAGAAATGCAAATCAAAACAACTCTGAGGTATCACCTCACACCTAGCAGATTGGCTAAAATGAAAGAAGGGGAGAGTAATGAATGCTGGAGGGGATGTGGCAAAATTGGGACATTAATGCATTGCTGGTAAAGTTGTGAACTGATCCAGCCATTCTGGCTGGCAATTTGGAACTGTGCCCAAAGGGCTATATATATATAGACTGCCTGCCCTTTGATCCAGCCATACCATTGTTGGGTTTGTACCCCAAAGAGATCATA
>NC_058133.1:221106953-221107275 GCF_016433145.1 Gracilinanus agilis
GAGTTGTGAACTGATCCAACCATTCTGGCTGGCAATTTGGAACTATGCTCAAAGGGCTATAAAAGAATGCCTGCCCTTTGATCCAGCCATACCATTGTTGGGTTTGTACCCCAAAGAGATCATAGATAAATAGACTTGTATGAAAATATTTATAGCTGCGCTTTTTGTGTTGGCAAAGAACTGGAAAAGGAGGGTATGTCCTTCAATTGGGGAATGGCTGAACAAACTGTGGTATATGCTGGTGATGGAATACTATTGTGCTAAAAGGAATAATAAACTGGAGGAGTTCCAGGTGAACTGGAAAGACCTCCAGGAACTGATG
>NC_058133.1:221110272-221119920 GCF_016433145.1 Gracilinanus agilis
ATAAACTGGAGGAGTTCCAGGTGAACTGGAAAGACCTCCAGGAACTGATGCAGAGTGAAAGGAGCAGAGCCAGAAGAACATTGTACACAGAGACGGATATACTATGGTAAAATTGAATGTAATGGACTTCTGTACCAGCAGCAATACAATGACCCAGGACAATTTTGAGGGATTTATGGTAAAGAACGCTACCCACATTCAGAGGAAGGACTGCAGGAGAGGAAACATATAAGAAAAACAACTGCTTGAACGCATGGGATGAGGTGGACATGATTGGGGATGTAGACTCGAAACTGCCACACCAATGCAACTACCAACAATTTGGAAATAGGTCTTGATCAAGGACACATGACAAAACCAGTGGAAATGTGCATCGGCCATGGGTGGGGGTAGTGCGGGGGGTGAAGGGGAAAGTAGGAGCATGAATCATGTAACCATGTTAAAAATGAATATTAATAAATGTTTAAATTTAAAAAAAAGTTTGTCATCTGTCCATTTTCCCTAGGAGGGTTCGTTGTTAAATATTTTACCAGCATATCCAAGCTTGAAGAGATTAGTCTAATGAGTCATTTACAAAAAGGAGGAATATGTCTTACTGATCAGTGACAATGGCTTCCCAGCAGTTCCTTGAACAAGGCTCTCCATCTCTCTATTCCTGGTACTTTCACTAGCTGTCCCCTCAAGCCTGGAATACTCTTCCCTCCTTGTCTCCACCTCATGGCTTCCCTGGATAACTTCATATCCCAACTAAAATCTTACCTTCTGCAAAAAAGTCTTTCCCAAAGATCTTCCCTTCTTTCTAGTATTTTCCCATTATTGATTACCTCCAAAGTAAAATCCTGTAGACAGCTTGTTTATATGTATTGTGTGTATGTGGTATCTCCCTTTAGACAATGAACTCCTTGAGGGCAGGGACTCCTGCTTTACTTTGCAACTTCAGTGTTTAGCATTTGCCTGGCAAACAGAAGGTGTTTAATAAATGCTTTTTGACTTGACTAGTTATTGACTAGCTAGAAGGGAGAATCCTCAAAGGGAACAGTTATAGAGGAACTAATTGGTTTTAGAAAAATTATATTCTCAGGTTAAGTGATTGTTGCTCTGCTTAAGGAAAGAAAACATTTATTTTTACCTTATAAGAGTTGTATAACTATATTTTATCATATGAAGATTTTCTTTTTCAAGATTCCTATAAACATGAGTTCAAAAATATCTTGTGTTAGAGAGATGTCTGAAGGCATGGGGGATTTTGTCAGCTCAGACTTTTCTCTCTCTTGAGTAGAACAATGCTTGAATTTAGAAAAAGGACAAATGAATTTTAAAAATTGCTCCTGGCAGACTTGGGCCTGCAATGCAGAGTACAGTATTAATATTTTTCCTTTGACAGAGGGATAAGTCTAATGTAGGGGGGAAAGTAAATAATTCGAGAAAGAATATAATTAAGTGCTAAATTATGTGGCATTAATTATAAACTAGAGAAGACTCTCTTTCTCTATACCCCCAGAACATTGATTGGATTCCCTGTGGTAGATTTATAGAAAGATATGGATTAGAGTCCCACAGAGAGGAATATTTATTCACCTCAATGGAATCATCCATCCATTCAACCCCTTTGACAAATTCAAAGATGGAGAAGATTACAGAAGATGATGTCATCAAAGAAGACTTTCTGGAATGGCTGGAATTTGATCTGGGACTAGAAAATAAGTAGAATTTGCAGAAGCAAGGAAAGGAGTAATCTCTGCAGACTAAGTAAATCATGCTAGTGATCAAACAAAGATGCAAAGAGCAGGGTATGTTTCTGGGACAGCAAGGTGGGGGGGTGGCCACAGAATGATTTGAATTGAAGGGATGTGTAGAAGATGAAGATGGAGAGGATTTGAAAGTCAGATTGAGAACATTAGTTTGCATTCTGGTGGGAAAAGGCCACTGACAGTTTCTGAGCAAGGACAATATATTAGAGAATCTTAGAAAACTTGAAAAGGAATTCACTCTACAACATACCCATGAAACAATTATCATCCCTCTCACAAAAACTTTCCAAAGTGGAGGAACCTACCACCTAGTGTGTCACTGCACATTTAGATAGCTCTAATTGTTAAGATTTTTCCATAATCAAAGCTAAATATGGTTCTCCAAAACTTCCACCCATTGCTACTGGTTCTGGTGCCAAGTAGAATGAGTCTAATCTCTCTTCCATCTCAGAGTACTGGAAGACACCTAATGCTACCCCTGCCAACTCTAAGTGATACAGTAGATAAAGTGCTGGGCTTAGAGTCAGGAAGATTCATAAGTTCACATCTAGCCTCAGACACCAGCTATGTGACTCTGGACAAGTCACTTAATCCTGTTTGCCTCAGTTTCCTCATCTGTAAAAATGAGCTAGAGAAAGAAATAGCAAATCATTCCAGTATCTTTACCAAGAGAACCCTGAATGGAGTGATAAAGAGTCAGAAATAACTGACACAACTGAACAACAACTGTATGTAATCAGTATGAAGGAGGAATTGAAGAGGCTATTTGCTGAGAGATCTATGAGACAGATGTTAGAATTATTCCAGGTGCAAAGTGAAAATGTCCTAGGCTGAAGGCAATAGCAGTGGGAATGGGAAACATTTAAAAAGAAAAAAAAAAAACAGCAGTTCTCATGCCTAACTAAAGCTGGGGGGATAAAGGAAAGGGGTGTGTCAAAGAAGGTGCTCCAAAGGTCCCAGAATTGCTTTGGGAAGTGCTGAGGGCCACACACATACCTTTTCACCTTAACACCACATCGCATCCTTTCATCTTCAGCTACCCACTGCTGGCCTTAGCACTTGGATTTTGGATCCAGGATAGTCCTGCTCTGAGTTCCCATTCCAGCAGCCAGTAGTCAGCCTGCCTGCCAGCTAGTATTTATTGAGCAGCTATTGTGTGCAGTGTCCTGAATGGGAAGGCCATGGAAGGCTAAGTAACTGGAAGCCATTCCATCTTATTGGCTCTGGTTTATTATCCTAGAACTCCATGCAAATAGCCTTTTATCTCAGCTCAAAGCACTGCCATGTGCTGAAAGCTATTCATTCGACTTCAGATGCCACCCCCACATCACCAGATGGACACCAGTGAGTTTCACAACAGCAGGAAGGGGCGCAATCCTTGACCTCCCCATAAATCAGGCAGCCTGGGAGTCACTTTTGTAGCAGAAATGAAGATTAAACCAAACACAGGTGGGCCCCACTGAAAGAAAACCCAAAGTACAAAAATCCAGGCTTCACCAAACATCACAAAGAATACACTTTGCTTCAGAGGCTTCCTTTAAATATAGGTCTCCTCAACTGCATTTAAAAAAAATTCAAAATACATGAAACTTTTCAGGAACACAAAAGGCATATGGGTATATGAAGATAGGATGATAGATCGGAAATGAACAAATCAATCACACTCTCCTGTGCTCCTCTGCCATTGACCCTCTATTCTAGTTACCTTCCCAGCTTGCCAAGTCTCAGAAAGTGGGTGCTTTCAATATTATTTTTTGTTGTAGGCCTCAAGACTTTTGAGTAGGAAAGAGTATTCCATGAGCCCCCAGCATCAATCAACCAATAAGCATTTACTAAGCTCCCATCAGGCTTACAAGACCAGCACAGGGCCAGTGCAGGCAAAAGGGGAACTGTTCCCATCCTAAAGGAACTCACATTTGGTAGGGAGCTGGGGGATGGGGAGGACAACATGTATAACTAAAGATGTAGCCTATCATGGGGCAGAAATACTGACCTTGATTCCCAAGCAAGAATTAATCAGTCAATCAATAAGCATTTATTAGGCAAATACTATGTGCCAGGAAATAGGCCAAGTGTTGGACTTACAAATCTTTTTTTAAAAAGGGGATAGGGGAAGGAGAAGGAGAGAGAGAAGAGAGAAAGAGACAGAGAGAGAAGAGAGAGACAGAGAAAGAGTGAGAGGCAGAGACAGTGAAACAGAGAGAAAGACTGAAACAGGGAAAGAGAGATATAAAGAGAAAGAATGGGACAGAAAGAGGCAGAGTTAGAAATAGACAGATGGAAATAAAGAGGAAGAGTGGGACAGAGAGACTGGAAGCGAGAGAGACAGAGAGAGAATGGGAGAGAAGGAGAGAGAAACAGAGAAAGACAGAGAGAGAGAGGTCTAAGAGATCCAGGCATAAGATCTAGACTGACCCTATGCCATAGACAGTGGGCGTCATTGCAGCTGGGGGATGTACAACTCTAGGGCAGTGAGTGCCAGCCCAAAGGGATTGGATTAAATTAGGGCCCTCTCCCAATACACAGAAAGCTGTTTTTCTCTCTTCTCTCTTCAATCAAGTGAGTTAGCTTGTTTGTCCTTTATGTATTGCTTTTAATTTAGATCTCATTTACCTACTACAAATTCCTACTGGCCTGTAGAAATGTTAAACTTTGCATATGTTTTAAAATTTACTGTAGGTAGGAAGAAGGTAAAAGAGAGGACATTGCTTATTCTAGAAAGATAAAAGGTTTGGTCTACAGGTCTTGGTCTTGGGACTAGGAGCTTCTGGACAAAAGTTAGAGGAGATTAGACTGTACTGAGTAGGCAGCTGTTGCAAACTGAGAGGAAGCTTATGCTTTTAAACCAATCAGCCACCGGTTTTGTTTTTTGGTGTTTTTTTTTGGCAGTCTAAGTTTCAAAGGAAAGCCACTCCCTTGAAGGAAGAGAGAGCTGAAAGAAAGCCATGCCCACACAGGAGGAAATATTTCTTCTCCCCTCCTTGGAGTACACTGGTAACTTGGCTTGCCTTACTTGCTTACACCATCTGGTTTTCTAATAGGTGAGCTTTATCATTTCTAGCTCATCCTAAAACTCTCCATATAGCTGCTCCCCAGAAATCTGTAAGCCATGCCAAATGCATACCTCTTTTGTCCTTTGTCCCCTTTCTATCTCTTTCTCTGATAACAGTAATCAAACCAACCCTATCATTGCAGGAAATGATCTGTTAACCAATTGCTCTATGACTTTGCTAACTACTTCCTCTACTTCCCCAACTAATATCCCTCTATGACCATCACTCCATTATATGTGGGGTATTCAAAGTGTCAGAGGAAGACTACTGTCTCTGGTGTGAGAGCTTATCAAGCCCTTTTTAGGACTGTTTGCCTCTTTTTTATTTGCCTGCCATCTGTGGCTCCAAGAAATTATGGCAAGTGCAACAGCCACACCCCACTAAACTGCCTTGGCAGATGGGCCAGACAAGGTTGAGAGTAACCGACAGGCTTTAAACCAACCCTTTGTCGAGTTGGGGGGGGAGGGTGACTATTCCAGACATATGAAGGCAGATGGGAACAGTTTATTCCAACAGCCATGAAGGTGAGAGAAGCAGGTGCTGTGGAGATCTTAGAGCTTGGTTAGATATTGAAGAAGCCAAGGTTATCCACTACAGCTCAGGCCATTGCCAGTCATCTTGACTTTTGTCTTGCCACTGGACTTCAATGATTCTTGGAAGGGAGAGTGAAGCTGAAGACTTTGTGCAACTCTAACTCACTTAAATCCAATTTATGTGCAAGTTGAAAGATATCACCAGTGATGTCATCTTGGTCCTCTTCAAGTACTACAAACAACAACCAAGCAACCAAATGTATAACTTTCTCTATAATGTAAGCTTTTTTGAGATCAGGAACTGTCTTTTTTTTTATTTGTATCCTTCCCACTTTGCAAGGTGCCTGACACATAGTAGGTGTTTAATAAATGTTTTCCTCATACATCAATAAGAATACACAAAAGAGATACAGAGTTATGGAGACAGTTGCTATCATTTGGAGGAATCAGGAAAAGTTTTAAGAAGGTGGTACTTGAGCTGAATCTGAAAAACAAAAAACACAAAAACTAGAGATCTCAAAAGAAAAAAGTGAACAAGAAGTGTGTTCCAGGCATGGAGGACAGCCAGTGGAAAAGTGCAGAGATAGGCAATCCAAGTGAAGTGCATAAGAAAGCCAGACTGACTGGACCTAGCACAGGAATACTAGAAATGGAGACTGGGGCCAGGCTGTGAAGCGCTTTAAATTCCAAATGAAAGAGTTGATATTTGCTCCTGGAGGTAATACAAAGATGTATACTGAGTGACATTTTAAACAATCTCTCATTCCACCATCAAAAATTCATTCCTTTGAAGGATTTTCATCTTCAAGAATCTCCTGGTACATACTATGCTTAAAGGGCTATAAAACTATGTATATCCTTTGATCCAGAAATACCACAACTAGGTCTGTATCCCAAAGAGATCAAAGGCAAAGGATCTATTTGTACAAAAATATCTATTGAAGTCTTTTTCTGGTGTCAATGAATTAGAAGTTGAGGGGATGTCCATCACTTCGGGAATGGCTGAACAACTTCTGGTATATGATTGTGATAGAATATCATACTATAAGAAATGATGATCAGGATGATTTCAGAAAAACTTGGAAAAACTTACATGAACTGATACAAAGTATATGTACTGCTAAAGTGAGCACATGAACTGATACAAGGTGAAGTGAGCAGAAATAGAATACTGTACATAGTAATGGCAATATTGTATGATGAACAATTGTGAATGATAGCTGTTCTCAGCAATACAGTGATAAAAGACAATCACCAAGGACTCATAATGAAACATGCTATCTACCTCCAGAGAAAGAAATGAGTCTGAATATAGACTGAAACATACAATATTTCACTTTCTTTGTTATTTTTGAGTTCTCTTCCACAAAATGACTAGACTGAAAAAATGTTTTATATGATTGCACATGTAAAGTTTGCATCAGATTGTTGTTTTGGGGAGGGAGAAGGGAGAGAATTTGGCTCAATTTTTCTTTAAATGAATGTTAAAAATTGCTTTTACATGTACTTGGTGGGGGGGGAAAGAAAAGGAAGATGAGGAGGAGAAGGAAGAAAAGGGAAAGAAGGGGGAAAAGGAGGAGAGGAAGAAGAGGAAGAAGGAGATGATGATGATGATCATCTTCTAGAAAAAATGTCAATCCTTGGTTTGGATTCCACCTATATTATATAAAATAACACAGTATAAGGAAGAGGACCCAAGTTTAAATACTGCCTCAGATGCTTACTATTTAAGTAACCTTTGGCAAGTCATTTGATTTCCCTGGCCATCAGTTTCCCCATCTGTAAATGAGAGAGCTGGACTAAGTCTCTGAGGTCTCTTCCAGTTTCATATCTTAATTCTAGTGACCAGCTAGCACCTCAGAGGGGATTACTGGAACACAAATGTTAGAGAGCAGAAGGAGGCCATGGAAATCACATAATTCAATGCTATTCTGGAGCTTTGTGAAGCAGGAATTTGAGGGACTTCATAAAATAAAGGGTTATAATGGAAGACAGATGCAGGCAACAAATCCATCCATTTCTTCATCTTTGTGATTCTCATAATATGGGAACTATAAGAGATTGGTTCATATTAATTGTGTGCCAAAAATCTAGCTAACAATCTAAAGTTAAAATCAATCACTGAGGGCATTCAATAATGTAAAAATCAGTTGACTGTCCCAATATGTAGATATAAATAATATTTTATATTCATTTTGGCCTTTAATGGAGTACCTTGGACCGCTATTTAATGTGGCCTCCTTAAAACTACTCCTAGGTACCTGGCTCTGTTAGGATCCTTCTTCTCTTTAAGTTCATAGCTTATGAACCTCCATCCACAAATCTCCTAGATCAATGTTGTCAAACCCAAAAAGAATTAGAAGCCTTAGTGGTCATATCCTAACATCACACCATTGACTTAAAAAACCACATATTAATATTATCTGTTTTCTTATATTTTTATTTATTTTACTAAATATCTCCTAGTTACATTTTAATCTGTCTCAGGACACATGAGTGACAGGCTTCCTGTTTGACACTTTTGCCCTGGATCATTCCATCAGACATGTCTAAATGGAAGGCATTTAATGAAGTAGAAAGCAAAGTAAATAGCCCATTCCCTCCCAGATATTTGCCTTCTTCAAGTAACGCCCAGAAGTGCCTGTCTTCAAACCCAATAAACCAATCTGAGCTCCAAACAGTGTATGGGGGGCTGGGGAGCAAGGCTCTCCCTTCAAAGGTTCAGCAAGGTTCAGCTCTTCAAAACTTGTAGCCCAGTGAGAATAGTTGAAGGGTAGTCACAGTTTCTTTTCTCTAAGTTTTGCCTCAGCTAGAATAGGGAATTTAGGGGCATACCATCATATTTGTGTAGTTTTTACACTTTTCTAGGCTCCAAGCCTCCCTCTTTCCGGATTCCCCATTTTGACATATAGGCCTTTGCACAGTTACCATTTCTTGTTTCTCTCTATTGCATGTTTGAGTCTCATCCAACCTTTCTAGCCTTCTTTTAAAAAGTAGAATTAAGGTTCTAGGAGATATAATTAAGAAACTTCCCTGGTGACAAAGGCTCTTGGTCCCCTAATAACTGAGGAGCACAATAGCCTGGAAGGGTATTTGATATAAGTTTCTCTTTACAACAATTTTTTTACACCAATACCAACTATGGATAACTAGGGAATACTGAAGTTTTGAAAAAGGGAAGCTGAAGTGTTAATAACTAACTGTTAAAAACCAATGGATAGGCAGCCTGGCAGAGCAGATTGAAAATTGGTCTTGGAGTCAGTACAGCCTGGTTCAAGTACCACTTCTGACACATAATTGACTTTATGACCTTGAGCCAAGTGACTTAACCTCTAACTTCCCAAGCAGTTCTCTAAGACTAGAAATTGCAAAACACTTGGATATGATTTGGTAGAGTTTCTTTGTTAGAAAATTGCCAACACTGATGAAATCTCAGGTCTGAACCAAAGAAACTGATGAGCAAACAATCATCTGCCAACCAGGTTCTAGGTGCAAGTTGCCAGTACAGAACAAATGCAAAGATGGTGACAGCCATTTACAATTTATTTGACTTTATTTCTGTGGATTCTAAAGGGCTACCATAATAAACTTTGCACTTTAAAAATAGCTCCAAGCTTCTGGCAAAATTTCAAAGGCGTTTTTACCATCAAGAAAAAAGAAAGTTTCAAAAGAAAAACCTTTTGACATGTTTAAGAAAACAATATGATGAATTAGTGATGTCATGGAAATAGCATTAGAGTTTTGGTTAATTTTTTAAACGTTTATTAATATTTATTTTTAACATGGTTACATGATTCATACTCCTACTTTCCCCTTCACCCCCCGCACTACCCCCACCCATGGCCGATGCACATTTCCACTGGTTTTGACATGTATCATTGATCAAAACCTATTTCCAAATTGTTGATAGTTGCATTGGTGTGGTAGTTTCGAGTCTACATCCCCAATCATGTCCACCTCATCCCATGCGTTCAAGCAGTTGTTTTTCTTATATGTTTCCTCTCCTGCAGTCCTTCCTCTGAATGTGGGTAGCGTTCTTTACCATAAATCCCACAGAATTATCCTGGGTAACTGCATTGCTGCTGGTACAGAAGTCCATTGCATTCGATTTTACCATAGTATATCAGTCTCTGTGTACAATGTTCTTCTAGTTATGCTTTCGCTCTACATCAGTTCCTGGAGGTCTTTCCAGTTCACCTGGAACTCCTCCAGTTTATTATTCCTTTTAGCACAATAGTATTCCATCACCAGCATATACCACAGTTTGTTCAGCCATTCCCCAATTGAAGGACATACCCTCCTTTTCCAGTT
>NC_058133.1:221122818-221249126 GCF_016433145.1 Gracilinanus agilis
CTAGTATTCTATTTAAGATTTTTGCATCTATGTCCATTAGGGAGATTGGTCTATAGTTTTTTTCTCTGTTTTTGATCTCCCTGGCTTTGGAATCAGTACCATATTTGTGTCATAAAAGGAATTTGGTAGGACTCCTTCTTTGCTTATCATATCAAATAATTTGTATAGTATTGGGATTAGTTGCTCTTTGAATGTCTGATAAAATTCACTTGTGATATTTGTTGTCATATAATTGGGCAAAATAGTTCTTTATGATTGCCTTAATTTCCCCTTCATTAGAGGTGAGGTCTCCCTTTTCATCTTTGATACTGTCAATTTGGTTTTCTTCTTTCCTTTTTTTTTTTAGATTGACCAGTACTTTGTCTATTTTATCTCTTTTTTCAAAATACCAGCTTCTAGTCTTATTTATTAATTCAATAGTTCTTTTACTTTCAATTTTATTAATTTCTCCCTTAACTTTTAGTATTTCTAATTTAGTTTTCATCTGGGGATTTTTAATTTGTTCTCTTTCTAATTTTTTGAGTTGCATGCCCAATTCATTAATCTCTGCCCTCCTTAATTTGTTAATATATGCACTCAAGGATATGAATTTACCCCTGAGTACTGCCTTGGCTGTATCCCACAGAGTTTGGTAGGATGTCTCATCATTGTCATTCTCTTTAATGAAATTGTTGATGGTTTCTATGATTTCTTCTTTGACTAATTGGTTTTGGAGAATCATATTGTTTAATTTCCAATTGGTTTATGATTTGCCTGTCCAGGTGCCCTTACTAATTATTTTTTTTATTGCATTATGATCTGAGGTTACATTTATTATTTCTGCTCTTTTGCATTTGTTTGCAATGTTTCTATGCCCTATAACATGGTCAATCTTTGTGAATGTACCATGTGCAGCTGAAAAGAAGGTGTTTTCCTTTTTGTCCCTATTTACTTTTCTCCACATATCAATTAAATCTAATTTTTCTAGGACTTCATTCACCTCGCTTACCTCTTATTTATTTTTTGGTTTGATTTATCTAGATCTGAAAGAGGAGTATTTAGATCTCCCACTATTATGGTTTTACTATCTATTTCCTTCTTGAGCTCTGCCAGTTTCTCCTTTATGAATTTGTATGCTATACCACTTGGTGCATACATATTGAGCAGTGTTATTTCCTCATTGTTTATACTGCCTTTAATCAGGATTTAATGACCTTCCCTTTCTTTTTTAATCACATCTCTTTTTACTTTGGCTTTGTCAGAGATAATAATAGCCACTCCTGCCTTCTTTTTCTCATTTGATGCCCAAAAGATTTTGCTCAAGCCCTTAACCTTAAACTTGTGTATGTCTACCTGCCTCATATCTGTTTCTTGTAGACAACATATGGTAGGATTTTGGTTTCTAATCCACTTTGCTATTTGCTTCCGTTTTATGTGAGAGTTCATCCCATTCACATTCAGAGTTATAATTATCAGTTGTGCATTTACTGACATTTTTGTATCCTCCCCTAGACCCACCCCTTCTTCTTACACTATTTTCTTTTAAACCAGTGGTTTGCTTTGAGCCAGTATCCCTCATCCCCTCCCTTGATTAACTTCCCTTTCTACCCCTCCCTTATTTTTCCCCTCTTTTTATTTTTAAAGGCTTAATGAATTCCCTCCCACTTCTTCTCCCCTCCCTTTTTTTGACCTCCCCACTCCCCTGCTCCCCTTGGTTCATCCCTTCTGACTTTCTCAGTAGTGTTAGATAGAGTTTTTTATCCCAGTGGATAATGTAGCTACTCTTTCCTCTCTGGGTTGATTACACTGACAGTAAGGTTTAAATATTACCTCTTAATGCTCTCTTCCTCTCCTTCTTATACTAGTATTTGTCCCCTCCCCTTCCCATGTCCTCTTTGTATGTAATAGAATATCCTATTTTTCTTATTCACTCAAGTTTCTCTTGGTGTCCCCTACTATTCACCCCCCTCTTTCCCATCCCCCATGTCATCTTAGACCATTTAGTATTCTGTCCTGTCCCTATGAATTATTCTTCTGATTGCTATAATAGTGCATACTATAATGGTGAATAGAGTCCAGTACAGAGAATCATACATAGCATTTCTCCACATAAGAATACAAATGATTAGATCTTATTGAAGCCCTTAAAGAGGCAAATTTAAAGAATTATGAGTTTTCTTTCTTTCCCCTCTGTCTCTTATTTACCTTTTCATGTTTCTCTTGATTTTTGTGGTTGGATATCAAACTTTCCATTTAGTCCTGGTCTCTTCTGTGAAAATACTTGGAAATCTTCAATTTTTTTGAATGCCCATACTTTCCCCTGGAAGTATATAGTCAGTTTTGATGGATAGTTGATCCATGGTTGAAGGCCCAGCTCTCTTGCCTTTCTGAATATCATATTCCAAGCCTTGTGGTCTTTTAGCATGGAGGCTGCCAGATCCTGTGTGATCCTGATTGGTGCTCCTTGATATTTGAATTGTCTCTTTCTGGCTTCTTGTAAGATTTTTTTCTTTTACTTGGAAGCTCTTGAATTTGGCTATTATATTCCTGGGTGTTGTCCTTTCTGGGTCTAGTGTAGAGGGTGATCTATGGATCCTTTCAATATCTATATTGTTCTCTTGTTGTAGAACTTCAGGGCAATTTTGCTGAATAATTTCTTTTAGTATGGAGTCCAAGTTTCTATTAATTTCTGGTTTTTCTGGAAGACCAATGATTCTCAAATTGTCTCTTCTAGACCTGTTTTCTTGGTCTGTCACTTTCTCATTGATATATTTCATGTTTCCTTCTATTTTATCAATCTTTTGACTTTGTTTTATTTGTTCTTGCTGTCTTGAGAGATCATTAGCTTCTAATTGCTCAATTCTAGCCTTTAGGGACTGGTTTTTGGCTATAATCTTTTGGTTTTCCTTTTCAATCTGGTCATTTCTGGTGTTCAATTTGCTTATCAGTTCATTTGATTTCTGAGCCTCACTTTCCAATTGTGAAATTCTGCCTTTTAAACTGTTATTTTCTTGCCAGATCTCTTCCATCTTTTCCATCATCTCAGATTTGAACTCTTCAATATCTTGTGACCAGTTTTCATTATTTTGGGTAGGTTTGGATATGATTTCTTGTTTGTTCTCCTCTGTTGTCTGGATTTTATCTGTGTAAAAGTTGTCGAGTGTTACAGAGTTCTTCTTGATAATCTTTCTCTTCTAGGGTTTCCGATTTTGGCTTGCCATTGTTGTTAGCCCAGAGCCTTCTCAGCTTTGTCCTCACACTCAGGGTCTGTCTGTGCTTTCTAGGCTTCCGAGGTCTCAGGTCTTGTTGTTCTCGGGGTCGAGCCTCCTGGTTGTCCCTGGTCTGCCCTTCTGCCCGAGGCTCTTTCAGCAGTCTCAGGGGCTGCTTCCACAGCTGCACTCCCTTCTGCACAGGGTTCCCACTCGAGGTCCAAGCCTGTGCTCGAGATCCTTGTCCACGCCTAGGGCAATGCCTTCACCCGCGCAGGTGCTCAGGAAATTCTGTGCTTGTTCTTTAGCCTCTTGAGGGCCTAAGGAACAAGCCCTGGAGCTGCCAGTGACTTAATGGGTGCCCCAAATCTGCTTTACCTCTTGTGGGCTGGCCTTGGCGTTGTGTGTGGTGTGGGGGGTGGGGAGGGGCTTCTTCCTCTCGCGTTTTAGTGAGAGCTGTTTCACCCCTTTATAGCATGGAAATGCCCCGATTCCGTGTACCTTCAATGCTGCACCCTGTTTTGGGGTCCCTTCGTTCATCTGGATTCGTTTTTATGTCCCCTTGAGGAGTCCTGTATGCTTTGGTTAGGAGAGATCGAGCAGCTGCTCCTTACTATGCTGCCATCTTAACCAGAAGTCTCAACTATGCTGCCATCTTAACCAGAAGTCTCAACAGCGTCAGATTTGAAGTCAGAAGCCCTGGGTTCTTACTCCCCTTTTTACTAGCTGTATAATCTTTGGAATTGAGGCATTCCTCTTATCTATACCTTCTCAGTTTATTTACTTTTAAAGTGATGGCATTACATTAGATCAATGGTTCCCAAATTTTTTTGGCCTACCGCCCCCTTTCCAGAAAAACTGCCCCCTTAGTTATTCACCACCCCCAAATGCATCTGTGACCATCACTGCCCCCCCTGGATTGCTGCAGCACTCACCAGGGGGCAGTGGCACCCACTTTGGGAATCACTGCATAAGATCAAGAATTCTTAACCTGAGGTCTGTGCACTTGCTTCTTTTCATATTTTAATAATCATATTTTAAAATAAGTTATTTTCCTGGTGTAATCTTATGCACTTAAAAGCATTATTCCAAGAGAAGGTTCATAGGCTTGACCAGCCTGTTAAAGGGGACCAGGACATAAAAAAATTAAGAACCCTTAGATTAAGCAATTTCTAAGAGTCTAGGTACAAGTACTATGATTTAAAATACTGGCTTGTGTTAATTAAAAAGGGAAATCTAACATTTTTGTGAAACATCTTACAAAGTAAGCTATGTTGTCTAACATTTCTCCAAGACCTCTTACAATAAGAATTTCTCAAGGACTAAGAATATCTCAAGGCATGATTCTAACCTGGTCTTCTTATATCTGCTCCTTCCCTTCCCTACCTTGATCCAAGGATAATTGGAGATGAGGGGAGGGAGTGACACTTGAGTAGACAAACTCTGAAACAACTGCAATCCATATTCCATTTTGAATTTTGTAGCCTATCAGTTCTATAAGTTTCCGTCAACATTGTACCTTCACTGGCATGCCTCCTCAACCTCATTCCTATTCAGACCAGCTGTACTTCTCACTCCCCCACAACCCAACTGAAGGGTTACTTCAGAATATACACTATAGTCTCAAAATATCCCCCAACATTCTCAGACTTTCCTAGAAACAATTCTTTCTCATCTTTGCTTTAACTAAAACCTAGCTTTCCTTTGAGGAGACCCCTATCCTCACAAAATACATCTTTCGTTTACTTGGACTCACATGGTTGGGAGGAATGGGTGACATCTTCTGTGTCAACACTGCTGCTTTTGATTCAATTCAATAAATATTTATAAGGCATCTGCTAACATGGTAGGCCCTGTGTGAGGTGCTAGAGATATTTACTTTGATGAAAATCCAGAGAGGAGAAAGTACATGGGAAGAAAGAGTAATCCACAGTGCCAAATACTGCAGGAGTGTCAAGAAAAATGAGGACTGAGAAGAGACAATGGTCTGGCATGGCAATTGAGAGATTGCCAAAAACTTTGGAGGGAAAGGTTTTATTGATTGATGAAGTCAGAAGCCAGAATGCAAAGGGTTGGAAGTGTAATAGGCAAATTTATAGATTAAGAAGAGAGTGAGAGAAGAAGAACAACTACTATAGACATTTTCCCCCCTTGGGGCTTGGCTGTAAAAGAGAGGAGAAATGTAAGATGACAACCCAAGAGAATAATAGGACCTAGTAAGGTTTTTTGAGGGAGGAACTTGGACATATTTGCAAAGCAGAAAGAACAGATAGATAGATAAGATAGGAAATGACTGAAGATGAGCAAGGAGGATGATCATGAAGGCAATTTGCAGAAGATCAGATGAGGTTAGAATCAAAGAATGTAGAACCTTGGCAAAAAAAATCACTTTTTTTTTTTATCAGACTGGCATAAAGGAAGAAAAATGAGAGAGCTTATATGATTGCTCTTTTTTCCCCCCAGTAAATTATGATTGAAGGGTGACTGAAAGGGAGAGAAAAGAAAATGGTTTGGTTGGCTTAAGGATAGAAGGTTTGTAGTGCCTTCTGTGGAGAGTCAGATAGATCAATTAGGGGTTACTAAATGGATTGTCTTGCTAAGGTGAGGGTAGCTAAAATTAGATTACATAAATGTGAAAGTGAACCCAGTTGGCTCAGTTGCATAATTTCCTCCAGCTCCATTCGATGGCATGAGTTACAAAGTGAAGAAGCAGATAGGGGGAGTCATTCAGGGTTGGGTTTGACAAGGAATGAACATCAAAAGGACAGGGGTGCAAAGGATTTAAAAGCAAGTAATATAGAATTGAACTGGTTAATTATAATGTCAAGATTAGGGATGGAATGTAAAGGAATGATAGAGCAGGGGATGATGGCCTGGGAGAATCCTGAGGGATTGTAATGTTGGTGAGGAAGGAGAAACAATTTGAGAGGCAATGCATAATCAGAGGAAGTTCTGTTCTGATAAAGGAATATGGGAGTTGTTTTTTTTTTAATTGTAAACTTAAAGATCTATGTAAATCTTAAAGTGCTTAATAAATGTTAGCTATCATTAAGGTAGATATTCCTTGAGATTTTGTCCTTGGCCTCCTCTTTTCTCTCAGGCAATCTAATTCACCCCACAGTTTTGCATCTCAAACTCAGCATGCTCAAGTTTCTGTCCCCAAACTAGTTTCTAGTGATTTAGTATTATCTTTGACTCTTTCCTTTTTTTCATCTTATGTACCTGGTCTTACAGTCTACCCCCACAATCTTTTCCTCTTAGGCCATTTTTCCTGTTACAGGCCTGATCTAATAGTCCTTCCAATTTACGTTCTTTATACAAAATTCTGTCACTTTTCTGCTTATAATCCTTCAATGCCTGCTTCTCTATTTATTTTTATTTTAATAACAAAGTCTCACATAAGTTTTCTGAAGTTATATGATCCATATTGTCTCTCTCCTTTCTTCCCTGCCCTTTCCTGGAGCTGACAAACAATTCAGTCAGGGTTATACAGGTATTATTATACAAAACATTTCCTTTTTCACTAATTTCTCTTTTTTTTTTATTTAATGCCTCCCTACTATCAAGGAAAATTCAAACTCTTTTGACTGACCTTCAGATCTCTCCATAATGTAGCCTTACCCTTCCTACTTTTCTATCTTTCTTTCATATTCTTCCATGATCCAGCCTAGTTGACTACATCTTGTCCCTCAGACATTCTCCATACTTCCTTGACTCTTACGTCTTTGCTGGTATCTTCTCATGCCTAGAAGATCAATTCTCTTCCCCACTCCCAGTCCTATTCCCAGGTTCACCTACTGACTTTCTGACCATCATTTAAGATCTTGTCACCTCATATAGGAAAATTTTTCTTTTTTTAAACCCTTACCTTCCATCTTGCAATCAAGACTATGTACTGGTTCCAAGGCAGAAGAGGGCTAAGGGCTAGACAATGGGGGTTAATCGACTTGCTAAGTCACACAGCTAGGAATTGTCTGAGGTCAAATTTGAACCCAGGACCTCCAGTCTCCAGGCCTGGTTCTCTATCCACTGAGCTACCTAGCTGCCCCCCAAGAAGATTTTTCTAATCCTCTATCTGAACCTCACACAACATGCATCTCTAGCTTTTGCTATAGTTATTGGGAGTGATATATTTGCCCTGTTAAACTGAAAGGGGGGATTAGGAAAAAATCAAAGCCACAATTTTGCCTAGGGCAGAACCTGACCAGGACTGGCATGGGGTCAATTTAGGACCAAAAGTGAAAGAAACAAAACTTTTATATGATATACTGAAAATTACTTGAGATTGGAAGTTAAAGAGATCTGCATGCTATTCTCAGCACTATGATTAACTAGTTGTATGACCCTAGATATGTCACCTGACTTCTCAACCTTTGTTTCCATATTTCATGATCTAAGAGGTCCCTTCTGGCTCTAAAATGATACCAATACCTTGATTAAAAAATACTATAAATCACAGATTGTGGAGAACTAATGCTGGTCATCATGTAAATAAAACCAGAAGACAAAGGGAATTTGCAGCTAAATAAAAGGATGGCTCACAGATTCCCCTGGCAAATAAAGTAGCTGGCGGTTAGTTTTATCATGTGTCCAAGGGCAACAATAAACATCATTTCATGGGACATCTGGTCATCTCATATTGCAGCGCTCATAATGAGCATTTGCAACAATGAAAATAATTGCAATTTATGGGCCAACATCTGTTGCAGAGGATGAGGAGGTAGAGAAATTCTTCATAGTACTCCAAAAGCCTCTCCAAATTAAATGAACATTAATATTTGGTGATTTCAGTGCATTGAGCATTGAGACAGGCATTGAGTAGGATGGGGAAAAAATGTACAAAGAGTGAGTCAGTAGTAACAAAAAAGGCCAAAGGCCTGTGTACTATACCAAGGCCTCATCACCTAGACATAAGTATTTTCTTTTAGCAAATGATTTTTCACTTGTTTATCTGAGCATAGGATTTGGGATTTCGGTTTTGTAAGATTATCACTTACAAAAATGAATAATATGGAAATAAAAAAGGAAGTACTTTCTTTGAAAAGAGTCGCACTGTAGATAACAAGTACCAAACAAAGAAACAAAATACACCAATTTCATTGTTTATCGTGTTAAGAGATAGATAAGTGGTTACTGATAGAGAAGTCAAGTCAAAAGAAGCTATCTGGATACTTATTGTCAGGACACAAATTTATCAGACCAAAAATTGAAACCAATAGCAAATTAGAAGAATACATATGAGAAGATATGGTTCCCAACAGTGAAAACTCAAACCTGACCCATTTATAATAAGCCACTGCTGCCAAAAAAAAGGGGAAATAGATAAATGAAGACCATTACAATTTCTTAAGAAAGTTAAGCAATGGAAACTAATCATTACACAAAGGAAATCAGAAAGGAGACCACTGCCTTTGTCAGCAAATGCTTGATCAGCTGGTCAAGTGCAGAAATACAGTAGCCAAACACCACAGATTTAAAATATAAATTCCTTTACGATATTTTATGGAGGATGATCCTAGGCAAAATCACCTCATATAATGAGAACCAATGGAGAGATAAGCAAGTTTTTAAAAGGGCTTCATGTGAGACTCAATTAAGCTAAATAAACCTGAGGGAATTTAAGAAATTGGAACAATGACAAACCAAAGAGGAATGAAAAAGATCTGAAAAGATTTCTATGATAAAGCATCAGTGATGGAAAAACTCCATTTGGAATCTAACATTACAGTTGCTGATATGTGACATTAGGTGTAAATCCCACTCAAAAAATAATCAATTAAAAAGGAAGAACAGATAGATGAGGCCAAGTATACACAGATGAAGGTTGTATTGAATGGAACGCAATCCTAGGACTACTGAGATTGCATCTCAAGAAAACTAAAAATGGGGAGGATACCAAAGGCTTAGAAAGATTTGGGGCCTTTTTTTTTTTTCAATAATAAAAGAAAGCAACAGAATACTTGACATGATTTTCCCATCTCTACAAGATTTCATTGAGAACCAATGAGATTTTATTAAAAGTATAAAAGGGAAGAAAGAGGTTGGCTTCCACAAATGATAGATATCCTATGAGAGACCTCATCATTGCACTCATACAACTTACTAAAAAGTATAAAGTTGGAGTATAGTATAAAGCATTTGATTTAATAGAAGCAAATAAATACCCAATACTCTGTCTCCTATGTCAAATAATATAAGATTCCACAGAACGAAGTCGTTTTTTTCATCAATCCTCTGATTTCAAGCCAAGCATAAGAGACATGTTGTCCAGGGTACTTGCTGTTGTGATAGCCAGTTCAAATGGAAGATAATATAGATAGCAGATATAGAGAGCAAATTTTTCAAGATGCTCACAGCTTGTGCATCATTTTAGTATATCAAACCTAGGAAGAATGCAGAACCTCTTAAATGAGATCTAACATTATCCTGAATTCAGCCTAACTACATAGAAAAAGTCAAGTAATAAAAAAATATCTATATCTTAGTTTGGAGCAACTAAAGGGGCACAAGAGGATGGTGTGTCTAGCTTAGTCAGGAAGATCTGAGTTCTCATCTGGTCTCAGACACTTTAACTTGCTATGTGACCTAGGCAAATTACTTAACCCTGCTTGCTCCAGTTTCCTCATCTGTAAAATGATCTGGAGAAGGAAATTGCAAACTATTCTGGTCTCTTTGCTAAAATTTAAAAAAAAAAAAAACCATCTGTGGTCACAAAGAGTTGGACATGACTGAAAAATGACTAAACAGTAATAGTTTGAAATTACCATGTAGTTGGACATACCACTGAGCATCAATATATATTGATTTGATCATGAGATAATTAAGAATTAAGCATTCAGCCTATACCAATCCCTGTCCCAGGCATTGGGGAAATAAAGACAAAAACCAAGAATCTCTGCCCCCAAGGAGGCAGAGATTCTATCCTCCTGCCTATTCTGTTTTACTGAGAAGAAAAATAAATGTACAAAGAAAATTAAGTATAAAATATAAACAAAGTTATTTGGAAGTGGAGTAAGAGGTTAGCAACAACAGGGAGGTATCACTATCACTTCCTCGAAGTGCCACATAAGTTGACTACTTGAAAAAAAGCCAAGGATTTATTTGATAGAGCCAGGATAAGATGGAGTACATTGCAGGTATGAGGGGCAGCTTGGCCAAGGGCATGGAAGGGAGATGAGATGCCACTTATGGTGCACAGAAAGTAGGACAATTTGGATGGAACACTGAGTATGTGAAGGAAAGTGAAAGTCAAAAAAGGTGGCTCAAGTTAGATTGTGAAGACTTTTAAAAGACAGAGGAAAGAGGGAATTTCTTGAATAGAGGAATAACATTCATACTAGTGTTACGAATACCAATTGGGTATCTGTATAAGCATGAATTAGGAAGAGCAATAGTCATTTAAAGTGAAATGTGATCAGAGCCCTAACTAGGATGATGTTTCAGAGTGGACAAAGGGACTGACTAGATGGAAAAAGTGAGAAAGGAAAAAGTCAAGGATGATTCTGACATTGTGAAATCAGGGAACCAGAAGAATGGTGGGAAAATTAGGAAGAAAAGAAGCAGTAGAGGAAAAGATGAGTTGTTTTAGATGTGTTCAACTTGAAATGCCTGCAAGGATGGGGGACGAAAGAAAGGGGTAGGGAAGAGACAGACTGAACTAGAACCACAGAGGCAAAGTGGGAAATAGAAACTTGGAAATAGAAGCAGGGAAGATAGAACACTCATGATCAGGCATTAGAGCAAAAATGATGAACCTGCAAAGTTGGTCAAAATTATCAGATAGGAGTCAACTGTATCATTAAAAGCCAGAGGGAAGAGGGTGGTCAAGTGCCAAATGTTTCAAAGAGATCAGCAAAGAGAAAAATGGGATGGATTGTTTTTGGAAATTACCCACTGTTTTTAATAACTCTGAACTTTTGCCTGAAACAAAGCCCTATCTTTGTAATAATAATATTCATTAGATATTACCAAAATGGCAAAGGAGATGCTCAAGGTGATGCTTGGCCTGAGTCTTAAAGGAAATCTGCAACACACTTCCTACCAAGCTGTGTAGAGGATGCCTTTAGCAAGATGTAAAACTTGAAAAAAGAAGATGAACCAATCATATGCAATGTTAGAGGGGAGGCATTTAGATGGTGAAATGAATAAAATACTGAGTCTGGAGTCAGGAAGACCCAAGTTCAAATGCAGCCTCAGACACTTTCTAGCTATATGATCTTAGACAAGTCATTTAATCTCCATTTACCAATTTCTTCATCTATCAAAGGGCAACTAGGTCACAAAACAGATAATGTTCAGTCTAGAGACAGGAAGATTCATCTTCTTGAGTTCAAGGCTAATACTACCCGTGGAACCCTGGGCAAGTCACTTAACCCTGTTTTCCTCAGTTTCCTTATCTGTAAAATGAACTGGAGAAGGAAATGGCAAACCACTCCAGTATCTTTGCCAAGAAAACCCCAAATCAGGTCATGAAGAGTCAGATAATACTGAAAAGGACTGAACAACTTCATCTATAAAAGGGGGGTAAGTATTAGCACCTACCTTCCGATGTTGTGAAGGTAAAATGACATAATGGTGAAGTACTCCATTAATGATTATTATCTATTATATCTAAAATAACTATTATCTATTATTATCATTATCTAGAAGAGGACCTGCAGAATATTGCACCCTTCCTGTTGTGGAGGACTTCTGACCGATCCACCCCTATCTCCCCACCATAGAGGACTTTCTAAGACATGGACGAGATTCACAAAATTTGGGAGCTCGATCTGAATTGTTGGAGGGAGTCCACACCACAATGATGAGATCACAGGTCCATTAGAGCAGTGGTTCCCAAACTTTTTTGGCCTACCACCCCCTTACCAGAAAAAATATTACTTAGCCCCCTGGAAATTAATTTTCTTTAATTTTAATAGCAATTAATAGGAAAAATAAATGCACCTGTGGCCATCACCGCCCCCCTGGATTACTGCAGCACCCACCAGGGGGTGGTGGCGCCCACTTTGGGAAATCACTGCATTAGAGTAAAGCTGGCCACAAAGATCTAATATAATTACAAAAATACTCCACCAGAAAAAATATAGGATAATAGTAGCCAAACAGAATGAAATGGATAAACTACATTTGGAAAATTATGATGTTCCTCTTCACCCCCCCAAGAATTCAGACACAATGCTAATTTGAAAAATATAAAACTTTAATAAAGGCTACATCTCTTAATTACAATAATTATCGTACCAAGTAATTTTCCTTAAATGAAACTCTTTATAATGCATAATTTACAGTGTAAGTAGAACAAAACGCCATGGCAAAAGTCATGAGTATAAGACTTGTAATAAAAAGGCATAAAATATATTTATACATAAACCCCTTTCAAAAAACAAGGGAAAGTTGAGCCCTGAATATAGGGCAATACACGGTATAACCCACCATGCAGGCACAGGTACTGTACTGAATCCATTTCAAACACTAGAGATAGTGTATTAATAATCTTTCACCATACAATATATACAGACTTACAGTACAAGGTAGTAATGACAAACAGAATGCACACATTAACTTAACACGAAAAACCCAAACATCAAAATGAAGGACTCTTGGGGAAGGAGGTGCTGCTTCTGGGTTTGCATCCACCCTTTTTATTTGGGGGCCACAGGGTGGTGAGGGGTGAAAGAACTGTTTCTGAATTTCGGTGCAGTTTCTTCTGAGGTCTCTAATGGGGGGAGGGGAAAGGGAGGAACAATGTTCAAGGCTGGGGATGGGAGGGAGGAAGGGAGGGAGGAATGGAGGGAGGGAGGGAAGGAAGGAAGGAAGGAAGGAAGGAAGGAAGACTTCAATACAAAGTCTGACTCTTCCCCTGATCTTGAGGACACTGCACACTTTTAATAAAGGGCATGCTAAAATCACCTCCCACATGAGCTAGCTACATGGCATGCGCTTATTTTATCCTGTATATGACTGGGTCCTCTGGATGGGGTGGCAGGAAGGATGCAGCATCTCATAGGGAAGATCACTCAGACCATCCAACTAATGAGTCAGGTACTGAATAAACTAAGGATCTCAGCTAGATCCTCACAACACCCATGCTACACAAATTCTCCAATCCAATACTGTTCTTATGTTATAGTGATAATGCAACATATTTAAATATTTTATCACAAGTTAGAGCAGCATAGATTTTTTTTAATAATTCACCAATTTTAATGTGTATTAATAGTATAGGGAAAGGAATAGGGGCTAGAACTGTGATTGCATTGGCATAAGGAATTCCCAAGTAGGAAAACTTCCCTTACCAAAGCAGGTCGGTAGCTTAAGGTCTTAGAGCCTAGAGCACTGGGAGATTAATTTGACTTATCTGGAGGTCACACAACCAGGATGTGTCAGAGGTAGGACTGGAACCCAGGTCCTCCTCACCCTCTCTCCCTACACATTGTGCTGCCTCAGAGTAGGGCACCATTAAAACAGTCTAACTTCACTTGGAGAAATACTGGGCAAAGTTTAACTCCTTTTAAATGATAGAAATCATTAATTCACTCCTAAGTTTGAATAAAAAAATTAGAGAACACAATTCCTCTTTCCCCTCTCCACTGTTAGAGCAGCATATCCATTAACTGGATGTAAAAAGGAAATAACATGATCAATAAATATCAGTAAGGATTCCTGTTCAGGTAAGCTATACAGTTTTTCTTAGTTTAGGGATTTCAGATCTCTAGGAAGTGATATGTAAGAAAGTCTCTCAAAAACGGTTTGCATCTTCAACAGCCAAGAGTGGTCATCTTTTTAATAAATAGTTCAGGGCCTTTTCTTATTTCCATACCCAGTGAATAATGAAGGCTGATTTGCCAAGTCTTCCTAGATTTCTTTTTTCTTCATTGTTTCAATTTTCCTTCAAAATATCTTTTTTTTTTTTTTTTGGTCATTTCCAAGACAGGTATCTTTAGCTTTGTTTCAACTGTTCTTAAGAAACAGATGCAAAAAAATTTTTCCCATTACCACCCATCACCAACAAAATAAAAATTAATCAATTCTTTCTACTTTCCCCAGAATCCTTCCTTCATACATTGGAAGTATTGAATCATCTTCCCAAATCTCTTCAAAAACAGCCCCACAGTCAAACTCGTCACTTGCTTTTTTGAAATAATACCTTAAAGGAAAAAAAAAAACACATTTAATGAAATGGCATTTTGGGGATTCACAGCATTATAATATTTAGAACAGGATGCCTTTAGAGAATGTCTCCACCTGTGAGAACATTAAAGCTCAGAGACTTTAAGTCAGGAATTCTCAACTGTTTATAAACTCTATGGGCTTTTTCTCAAAGTAATTTTATTTAAACTCATAATTGAAGGAAATGTTAAATTTCAGTTCCCCCACCCAATTTCACAGATGCCTTGAAACCCTATGCCCAGGTTAAGAATCCCTAATTTAAATGACTTACCAAAAGTTACATAGCCAATAAAGTGGCAGACCCAAGATTTGAGCCCAGGTCTGTTAATCCCATATCTACCACTCTTTCTATAGTACCTGCAAGTATGCAAACATGTATTAAAATGCCTACTATATGCCAGGAACTATATTAAGTGCTGGAGATTGAAGATCAAAAGTCAGTTCTTGCACTTGAGGAGTTTTCATTCTAAGAGGGGAAATTATATGAATATATATAGTAATATACAAAATATACATGGATGCACAGTAACATTGGAAAGGAAGACAGTAGCAGCTGGGTAGACCCAGAAAGATCTCATGTAGAATGAGGTAATAAGGCTGAATCTTGAATGAAACCAGAGATTCTAAGACATAGCTAGTGGTGAGGGTATTTCAGACATTTCAGGCATTGGGGACCATTGGTATAAAGGCAAGAGAGACAGGGGGAAGGCCATCTGTGATAAAACAGCAATCAAGCTGATATGGTTGGACCATACAGTATATGAAGGTAATAATGCGGAAATCTGGAAAAATAGGATTAGATCAAATTGTGAAGAACTTTAAATGAATGCAACTGGGGTTTACATTTTATTCTAAGGGGTAATAGGGAACCACTAGAGTGTAATGAGTTGTTTATTATCTAGTCAGATCAGCTTTTTAGGAAAAATCATTTTGGCAGCTGGAGTAGAAGATGAAATAGAATAGGAAGAAACTAGAGAACTAGGGAGACCAATTAGAAAGCTATTGCAATAGTCTAGACAAGAGGGGAGGAGCTGAAATCAGGTGACCAAATAAGGATAAAGATGGGACCATATGCTAGCTAAGTTGTGGAAATAAAAGTGACAAGATTTGATGTGGACAAGATTTGATGACTGGATATATTGGTATAGTGAGAGAGAAGAGTTAAGGATGACACCAAGGTTATAGTGGAAGGATGGTGGTGCCCTCAACAGTAATAGAGAAGACTGGAAGAAGGGAAATTTTAAAGGAAAAAATGATGTGTTCTCTTTTGGACATTATGAGTTTGAGATGACTTCTGAATATATTTGGAATCTCCAATAGGCAAATGGTGATGCAGAACTGAAGCTCAAGTGAGACAAGAAGAACACATGTTATAGATTTGGGAGTTATCCTATAGATAATTAAACCAATGGGAACTGATACGGTTACCAGATAAGAACACAGAAAGACCCAGGATAGAGCCTTGGAAAATAATTAGATTGTAGATAACGAGCGAACAAGGGAAACTGAAAAGGACCAGTCAAATAGAACTAAGAAGGGTCAGACAGAACAGAGAGAAAGTGGTGTCACAAAAATCCAGAGGAAATCAAGGGTATCTAAGAGGAGAAATCAAAAGTATCAAATGCTGCCAACAAGTCACAAAGGATTAGGATTTTTTAAAAGGCCATTAGATTTGGCAATTAAGAAATCACTGGTAACTTTCAAGACGGTCATTTCAGTGATAAAAATGGTAGTCAATGATGAGGATACATAAGAAAGTGAGAAGAAATGAAGAAGTGGTACCAAGTACTGTTAATTTTTTCTAGGAGACTGAGAAAATGGAAGAAAGAAGACAACAGCTAGTGGAGATAGAAGGATGTGGTAAGGGCTTTTTAAGAATAGGCACTATCTGGATATATTTGTAGGCAGCAGGATAGGAAACCATAGGAAAGAGAAAAATGGAAGACTGGAAAGAGGGGTAATATATAGTGAGACCTATGTGTAGGATAAGATGAGGCGTGATGGGCTCTAGTGCACATTTAGTACTTCCAGATTTCCCTACTACTGTTGAGGCATCACTATCTTTCTAGTATGTTAGTTGAGGCATCACTATCTTTCTAGTATGTTAGTATCATCCTTAACTCTTCCTTGTCACTACATAAATTTTAGTGTCTCGACTTAGTAAGTCACTCCTTTATCACATGAGTAAAGAAGAGGTAGTGTATCAAAAAGCTGTGAAGTGAAAAGGGGGAAAAGAAGGAAGGTTCTAGCAACTGATCTTCATTTTCTCCATAAACTATGAGGTGAATCCTAGGTGAAGATAGATAGCAGAGAAGTGAAGGCAGAGAATAGGTTTCAGAAAGGGTAAGATATAAGGAAAGAAGAATAAGGTATTATTGATCAGAAAAAAAGAATTGAAGAGTTTTTGATGATGGAATTGGAATCCATTCAGTGCTAAGATTAAAGACACGTAATCATCCCTGTGTATAATATGAAGTGATAGAATAAGTCATAGATTTAGTAGACTCAGAAACTGGGAGATTTCATCATGAAGGAAGATCAATATGTTTGTTAAAGACAAGTATTGAGGTGGAAAGGCATTATGAGTCAGGCACTGAGAAAGTTGAGTTGATCTGGACAGAACAAATTTCAAAGTAGGAGATGATACCAAGTGATAGCAGCAGCAGAATAAAAAATAGCAATGGGGAAGGATCCCATTTTAGGAGGAGTTGATGAGCAAACAAGGAAAGGGTATATGAGGGTATGAGAGAAGTTTCAACCAGTTCTGGAAAGGATGGTCAAAGAATTGATGGCAACCAGAAGTCTGGTCTTAGTACTAAAAGATGGAAGAAACAAGAGACAAAAAAACCCTCTAAAATCAAATGAAGTTTATTATAGGGGAAGGGTACACAGGCAAGACAGGGATTCTAGAAGGCACTATGTAAAATATGGGAAGATCTAGAATGGGTGTTCCAATGGTGGGTAGGGTTGAAGTGGGTGGGGATGGGTATTGAAGAGCTCTCTCAATGATCTCAACATTTCACATGGGTTTAATTATGATCTCTGTGCTGATGACTCCCAGACTTTTATTTCTAGTCCTAGATTTCCTTCTGAGGCTGAGATCCAATCCCATATTACCAATTGCCTACTGACACTTTGAACTTCATGTCCCAGAGACATCTCAAACCCATCATATGCTAAATTTCACTTACTAACTGTTCCCCCCAAACCCTACCTTGTAAAAACTTTCCTATTTTTATCTAGGGTACCATCATCTTTTTTTGAGTTTTAAAACCTTGCTCTTTAAAACAACCCCTTATTCTACTGACTCACAATCTGTCAAATCTTATCTCTTTCTCTACCTTGAAAATAACAACTTCCTAGTCCAAAGCCCTAATCTCCTCTCAGTTGGACTACTATAATAGCCTTCTAAACTAGTCACCCTTGCCAAGGCCTCTTACCTCCCCAATTCAACTTCTGTGTACCTGAAAAACTGATTTTCTTAAAAATCTAAATCTAAAAATGATATTCTTGATGGTCCTCATACAGCTTCCAGCTCATCTCAGTGATTGTCTATGGGTTATTCTTCACTACCTCCTTATTTTGTTACTCAGAATCCTTGGTTCCTTTCAAGGCTCAGCACCTGTTCCACCTTCCACAGGCTCTTTCCAGATATCATCAACTGATATTGCTTTCTATTTATATATTTTTTTGTGTATACATAAATGTGTGTGTGCACGCATGTGTGTGTAACATCTGTTTAAAAGTTCTTTTCTCCAGAGGATTTAAATTACCACAGCTTTAAGAGATAAAAGGATGTTGTGGAAATCATTGCTTGGAAGAAACCAAAGAGAATTTTCCTTTCACAGTTGGAGAAAAGCTAGGAAAACTAGAGAAAAAGAATATGAAGAGATGTTTCTTGAAGGAACCATTTTTTAACCCCTGGGTGAAATGAAGAATAGAATTATGTTTCTAGAAATAAGACGTCACTGGAAGTTACAATAATGCTTAGGAATCACCCTGGCTGTGACCTTTCTCAGGACTAAAATATTGCAAACAATTATTTATTTGTGTTTTGTGTTATTATTGATTATAGTTAACAAATACAAAACTGGCAATTTAAATAACTTAATCCTGGGAGATTAGGGGTTTTCATATAAAGAGAAATATAAGCAATTGCTTATGGAAAAAAGTTTCTTTGGTTTCTCAAATGATATATAATAAAAGAGAATGGGAGCCCTGAGCTGATTAATCATAAAATCTCCAAACACAACCCTAGAATTATCCTAGAACTAATGATAATAAGGCAAGGAACAAACTGAAGGAGAACCAACAAATAACAGAGCAGACTCTGATAATCTTGTAAGTATGTATATATACACACAGAGAGAATCTCTCCTCTCCTAGCTAGATGCTAAGCTCCTTGAGGCCAAGGACAAGTCTCACAATTATCTCCAGCACCTCATATACAGCCTGGCATTCACAGAAAGCATTTAGTACTTGCTGAATGACTGAACAGTTGAGATAACAGCAGGGGTGGGGGGATGGAGGGATAAACTTCAGCCTACAGCCAATTTATGATGATAACCATAGATAGAGCAACAGTGCTAAGAAGCAGAACTTAGATAATGGCAAAAGGAGGAATGAAATTCCATTATTTTTAAAAGCCAATTTAGGGAACTGTATATACAAACTAATAGTTGAGATAATAGCAATATCTGCTCAAGTAGTTTTGGTTTTGGGGGGGGAAACAATTTCTAAAATTAAATAACCTGTTATAGAATTTTTAAATAGAATTTCAAGTTTTTCTTTTATAAAGGATAAGATGAAGAACCCTTTAGCTAGGAGGATACCCTACAGGGGACTATACTTGGCAGCATATTTGGTCATGCTATAAAAAGTTTTGAGATGACAGGATCATTGATTCTATAACAGAAGGGATTCTGGAAGTCACCTTGTTCAATCCCCTAATTTTACAGATGAGAAACCTCAGGTCCAATGTGTGATTTGTCCAGTGTCACACATGTATCAAAAAGTGGGAGAGATCAGATTTGAACTTAAATTCCCCACCTTCAAATCCAATGCTCTTCCCGATGTACCATATTACCTCTCTAGATCCAATACTGGGCACTAAATTGTAATGTTAGATACTTCCTCCTTTAGAACTACATTAATTTTCTCCTCTATAAAATGAGAAAGTTTGACTAAATGATCTCTAAGGTTCCTGAAAGGGACATTATAGGGATTCCCATTATTAGTCTGATTATGTGTACAGGAATTATATTTGACTTTCCTTGAATGCCCTCCCCAGTGGTCCATATGAAGGTATCTGCTAAGTACTCCAATCACAGATAAACAGTAAATGTTAGGCAGTAACATACTCCCTTTACTTAGGGTTGTTCAGACAATGGAGTCATTACATATATAGCCACCTTCCTTTTCCCCTAGCAGAGCCTCACTCTTTCCCAAGTATCAAACTCTAAAGGACCCTTCTATTATGCTGAATTAGGCTGTTCAGCTCCTTGATTAAAGGTTCCTTTAATCCCATTCTACCATTCTTCCTTCTAAGGCTGTTTAATTGCATATGAGCAAATGACTAGCCTCTGTTAGAAGGGCTAAATTTACAGCAACAACTCTTCTTCCAGCTGCCCACTCCCCACTCTCCCAAAGAAACCAAAAAACGAGTGCACTTTGCCATCTGATCACTGGCAAAGGAGACCCTCAAATAGAATAAAAGCTGCCCTTTGTGCTCTGTAATTTTCAACCAACAAAGACCATTGACAGGTTAAAGGTCACCATACTCCAGGGAGGGAGGAAGAAAAGAGTAGTTTTCCCCCTACACATAATCCATTGTCTTGGGGTTTGTGGTTTGTTGTTTTTACTTTTCTTTCTTTTTTTTTTTTAAAGAATGAATTTTCCCCAAGTTACAGTTAAGATCCTTCTTCCCCTGCCCCCACTTTAATAAAGGCAAGCCAAATGCTTTCAAGGGAGATAAGACTGAGTAAAGAAAAACAGCTGCATTTAGTCAAGGTACTTGTTTTTAGCATTTCCAGCTGAATTAGAGCATCAGCAGAGCACTACCCCATAAAAACATTTCACATGGGAGAATTTGAGTCCTTGGGGTAACCCAAGAGAGAAGGCAGTGAACAAATGGGGGTGATGTGCCTGACAAGAGAGGTGGGGGGGATCAAAGGAAGGATTAAGACACAGTTTCAGTTAGAGCCAATGTGTGGATTTGTTTTGCTCTAATGTGCTTATTTGTTATAAGAGAGGGTTGTTTTTAGGCAGGGTTCTTTTGCTGGGGGGGAGGGGTTCCTAAGAATATGGATGCAAAAAAAAAAAAAAAAAGAAAAAGACCCAAAAGAAAGTCAGTGTACCATTAAAAAAAATGTAGAGAAGGTTTAGAAGACAACAGTGACAAATAGGACAGCTTTGAAACTGTGTCAAATTTATTATATTTTTTAAATGCAAGTTGGATAGCTTTGAAACTAACATGTTGAATTTATTATATAAATTTTTTAAAGGAAGGGATTTGTGGCTTCACATACAATCTTCTCTATCCTGTATATATATGGAACTACTCAAATTTGATGTTTCTCAAATACTACAGAACAACAAAAAAGTAAAGCTGTCTTTAAAAAAAAATGATACAAAATGGGAATGATTAAAAACAAATCACCATTCCTCCCTTTTAAACAGAAAGGTAAGTCTCTCACCAGTGGCCCTCCACCCATCTCCAAATCTCGGTGTTTACAAATCTTGTCTGAAGCCCTGCATCCCGGAGAAAATATGCTACAATCTTTTACATAATTGCCACCTAATCTTGGAGAGGAGAGAAAGGCAGCAACATCCTCCCCCTCCAACAACTTCAAACATGTTGCCTGCCCTCATTTTCTTGCAGAAACGGGCTTTTTCCACCGAAACATATTTTATGTGGCAAACTTTGTTTTTTTCTGACATCTGGCACCAATATCATCTGGCAAGTCTGGAGTTACTGTTCTGTTTTTGAACTCCTGCCATGTTGAGATTACTCAACAGGGCCCAGGTTCCCCCTTACTCCACACCCCACAGTCCTACTCCTTGTAAATTTGGGTATTTTGTTGTTTTCTGGTTTCCAGTACTTAATATCGTGTTTTCAAAGGATTGTCCTGAGGTGTTGGGGGAGGGGGAGGAGGAGAGTGTCACAATTCCCTACACACCCCTCTCAACCCCCCATGACCCAACCCAAAGAAGGAACTGGATAAATGACTTTGGAACTGGAAAGCAGAGATAAGACAGATTCGAAGGGCCTGGGTTACAGCCTGATCCAATCAATAAAGAATTTGAGAGTCAACCGTTTGTGCAAGTCTTTGTGCATTAAATGAAAGGCAAAGGCTTCAAAGACATGCTTATTAAGTGTGCCTTAAAAAGAAATCAATGCCAGATGTGACCAAAGCTGCTGGGTTAGTCTTTCCTCCAGTCCCTGCTTGCTCCTAGGAACTCAATGGCCCTTTTCCCCCTGAAGTTCACCTGCAGTTTCACTCAAAGTCCAGCCAAAAGTCAAAGCTTAAGATCAAAATGAATCCCTGGAGGTGCACACATTTGTGTAATTAGTTTCACCTCATGTCTGTTCAAGATAAAAAAAAAAAGGGGGGGGAGAACATTCTAAAATCCCTTTTATAAATGTTTGGTATTGTCTCCACCTACATGTAAAAGGGGAAACATCTAAGCCTAGAAACATCTTGTTAAACAATAACTTACATATTTCCCCTAGCTCCAAAAAGAAATTTGTAAAAATTCTCTGGAGTTTCTTAGGAATTATTCTCTGGAATACTCTAAAGAATAAACTCCAAGAGTGTCTCTGAAAATCTGGCACAAGGCAGTTAATAAAAATGAAGCCCTCATCTGGAAGCCTCCCATGGTTTCAGTGTTGCCGTCCATCTTTGGCCAGAAGGGGCCTATACCCAAAGCCAGCCTGCTCCCAGAGGATGGAAGGGGGAGGAGGTGGTGGGGGTCTCATTTTCACCAAAGGGCAGGCACAGCTATATAACCCTGCTGCCAAGATGTTTGACTGAAGCTAGAAACTGAAAACAAAACAAACAAAAAAAAAACCCTAGCATTTTGTCAAAATTGGATGACTTTTTCAAATTATGAATTGTGATTCTGCTAATGGTCCAGTTAGTCAAGAAAGAGCCAACATGGAGAATAAAAGGAATGACTTACAATGAAAACAAATCAAGTAGAAAGGAGTCAGAATTCCTACATAAATTTTAGAAGTCATGGGGAAATTTTTCATTTAATTTGTGGGCATCTATGATCACCCCCATAACATTAACAGAAGGCAACCAAGGTCTACTACAAAGAAATCAATAATCATGGGTTTGGTCCTAGAGGAACAAAAAAGATGGACTTGTCCAAAACCCACACCTGCCTACAAGTACACCAAGTACCTTCTTGAAATAACACTGACTTTTTGAGTAAAGGAAAGGGTTGAAATAGTTCTATGGGTCAGGCAAAAAAGGCTGGTCTACAATTATGTTAATTCCACAAATTTCCCCAGGGATGACTTTAGTACTTCATAGTTCCTTTAGAGTGTGATGGGTAACCCATATTCTTCCTTTCCCCAAGCCTTCTACATTTTCCCTTTCTATCAGAGTACAAATTCCTTAGAGATGACCCATCTCAGGCTCCAAATGGTAGGACTGAATATTATTAAGTTCATGAGGAGAAAAGGGAATAACAACATTTTTAAAAGTCCAAGATTTGGTGTGTACAAGGTCCTAGGTTTAAATTATGGTTCTGCCATTTCCTATTTCAATTTGAACCAGTCACTCATTTTTCTCAGGTCTCAGTTTCCTCATCTATAAAATGAGAAGTTTGAACAAGATGATCTTTAAATTGTTTACAGCCCTAAATCTAAGTTCCTATGATAAAGTAGAAAGGATAAATAAGGCCAGAGAAGCCCCATTAACCACAAAAGTTTACCAACACCCTTCCCTGCATCTAGTGGACTACTTAAGAAGGGAGAGGAGCTTAAACACCTCCACAAAATTTTGCAACCCAGTATCCTCAGAAAACATTTTAAAGTTTCCTTCCCCACTTCCTCCTACCTCTCATGGGTAGGGTCAGGCCAAGGAAGATTCCTCATGACTCTGGCTCTTAGTTCTAAGCAAACAAACTCTGAAGAAGAAAGAAGCCACAGGATTCTTACCTATAATTTCCCTTTTTGCTGAGCTGCTCTTTAAAGTGGCCAAGTGTCAGACTCTGCACCTTCAACATCCTCCTGTATGGAATTTCTTCTCCACAGAAAAAATAAGTGACGACCAGCTCGCTGGCCTGAAGAGAGTGAACACTTGCCAGTTTCTTTGGCTCTCTGTGACTGAAATAAAATGAGATGCAACAGGTTGAGGCAAATAAAAAAATACAGAAGAAAAAGGGGAAGAGTGGGAAAGCATGCTTGGCAGATACAGAAAGAGGCTAGAGTTTTAAGTCTGAGGGGGTACTTGGATACCCAGAATGTTAGTGATGCCCCAGGTCAGGACTGACTGAACCCATGTCTCTTTCTGGTCAAGGGATTGCTTCCTCAAAGATGACTGCTTTTGCTTTTATGATTCATTCATTGACCCACATCTTCTTTATGATAGGAATTCTTAACCTTTTTTGTGTTGTGGGCCCCCGTACAACAATCTGGTGAAGAAGCCAATGGACCCTTTCTCAGAAGAATGTTTTTAAATGTATAAAAAAACCTGATTTTAAAAGTAAACCAATTTTTGGTGGCTCAGTGGATGGGCTCAAATGTGGCCTCAAACACTTCCTTGCTGTGTGATCCTAGGCAAATCACTCAACCCTCACTGCCTAGCCCTTACCACTCTTCTGCCTTGAAACTAATACAGTATTGATTCTAAGATGGAAAGTAAGGATTTTAAGAAGTAAATCAATTATATTCGAATGCAATCTAATCTTTTTTTAAAGAGCACTTTAAAAATCTCCCTAACCCCCCCCATATTAAGCATGCTTTAGGATTATTAAACTCATCTAAGTTTGAATGTTCTTCAGATGCTATTTATTATTTTTCTTCTATTATAGTCACTATAGGAAGTTTAATGCTTCTGCCATTTTTCATCTGCCTAATAGATTGTTATAACCTAGCACATGGTCAATGTTTTCTAATGAAGCATCTTGTCTACAGCCATACCACCCTGTACGTGCCTGATGTGGTCTAATGGAGTATCTTTTGTAAGCAAGGTTTTGTAAGCAAGGATACACAGGGAAAGGATTTTTTATTAACTTCTTAAATTGCATATGGCTCCTCTCCCAAACTCCTCTGATGAGAGAGAACAAGTTAAAATAAATTGGATGTCCAGAGAAGTCCTCTGCAAGGATGACCAGATATGGCCACAGAACTGAGAAATACAATGAATGCTCTACAGCTCTGCCCAATGATACTTTTGAAGAATGCTCAGTGCTAAGAGGTCAAATTATGAGAGAAAATTTAGAAGACTCTATTATTGGGCTAAGTTTTTCGAGTGGTTTTAGAAAAAGAAATGCTAAGAAAAAACTGTTACTCTTAAGGTCAATCAATTAAAAATGAAAGGATCTAGTCAGAACTTTAAACATTACTCATTGCTGAGGAGGCTAAGGAAGAAAACTTTAATTATTTTGATGACTTGAAATCACTGTTAAGTTCTTGTTAAAAGAACCATCCTGTAATTAAACTAATTCAATATTCTTTGTCCACTTTGCAAGTAAGTAAACTTAAAAGAAGAGGGAAGATTTGGGAAAAGGTTTTTGGTTTTCTGAGTAAAGTTAAAAGGTTGCCTTTTCCAAGTCTGGTGACTATATATCACCCTTACTGTGCTAATAATTCTTTTGTGCTAGAAGAAGAAATATGAGCACTCTTTTAACTCTCTTGAGTATATACTTTACAAATTTATCTTTTTGTCCATTTTCCACATATTTTTTCCTGCTTTCCATCTACTTCTTTATTTCTAATCCAATCCCACCTGACTCCCACTTCCCTTGGTTTGTACATTGGAAATACAAGACAAATAATCAGAAAGATAAAAACCTGACAGAGAAGTAATTTCTGGATCAGCTTGAGGATAAACTGTGCCTCCATTTTCTACCTCCTCCAATGAATTTAATATAGGCAAAAAAGTATGTGAAAAAGCTAAACTTCAGCTATAGATGAATATTCCAAGAAACCAATGATATGAAAAATAAAGAGACTTAGAGCAAAGCTAGCTATATAAACTCACTCTTCTGAGGCTAGATTCGGGTTGCAGAAGGAGACACCTCCCAAGTGGCCAACAGAGTGGTTTCTCTCCTTTTGTTGATTTGATGGACAGCACCTAGGAGATAACACCCAGAGATGCACAATTCATCACCACCACATGGAATCAGAAAAGTATAGTAGGACTGTTAAGTGGTATAGTGACTAGAGTCCTGAAGCTGGAGTAAGGAAAACCTGAAGTCAAATCCAGCTTCAAACACTTACTAGGTGCTACTTGAGCAAGTCATTTAGCCTCTGCCTCAGTTTCCTCAACTATTTTTAAAAAATCCTTTTCTTCCATCTTAGAATCAATACTGTATATTGGTTCCAAGGCAAAAGAGAAGTGGTAGTCAGTGGAGATTAAGTGACTTGCCCAGGGTCACACAGATAAATCAGATTTGTTCTTCACAGCATCTACCTCCTAGGGTTGTTGTAAGAATCAACAGGGCTAATATTTATAAAATTCTTAGCGTAAGTCCTGACTCAGAAATAGATACTTAATAAAAGTTTGTTTCTTTTCCAATATTTATAAAATGCTTGGCATAAATCCTGACACAGAATGATACTTAATAAAAGTTTGTTTCCTTTCCTTTTTTTTTAAATGTACCCCAAATTAGAAACAATATAAAAGTTTGCACATGAACTTTTGAGAAATAATGCTATTCACATTGAGAGAAAGAACTGTGCAAGTAGACACAAATAGAATCAATTTAATATCAGAACATAGCTCTAAAGGAACCTTTTTAGGACCATTCTAATCCAATGTTCTAATTTTACAAATTATGAAATAGAAGTCTAGAGAAGTTAAAAGACTTGCACAAGGTCACATAGATCAAAAATGCCAGGATATGAACCTAAAATTCTTTTGGGAACCAACCAAAGGCCTTGGTGTTACCTGATATTAAGGATTTTGTGCTATCCATCCATATACTTTCACTAAAAAGAATAAGAATGGACCTCCCAACTAGTTAATATTAATAGCATGTTGCAGGGGTCTGAGAGACTGCTCTATTTGGAGTTCCAGGTTCAAATCCTGCCTCAGAAACTCACTAGCTGTAGAACTCTGGAGAAGTTATTTAATGTCTCTCAGCCTCAGTTTCCCCATCTGTAAAATGAGGAAGATGAATTAGTGCTCTAAGGACCAAAAGAAATAATGCTTGTAAAGTGCCTCCAAACCTTACAGGGCTACAGAAATGCTAGCTAATTTTGTCCAGTAACAGAATGCTCTTCTTGGCCAGGCGAATGTCCATTCATTCAATCTCACTTAACCAGGCTTTAGAATCCTAGGATGGGGAAAAACTTTCTAAGCCTTATCCCCCATCTCTAGGAAAGCTTCACCCTCACCAGGTCTGTTTGCTGAGCCCTTATCAGGAACAGGTTGAACCCTGGTTAGCACCAGAGTTGACAATCAGCCAAGACTTTTCCAGGATTCTGGGGCAAGTCTAAGCCCACAAAGATTTGGAAACTGAATCTGTGGTCATGGCTCAGAGCAAAAGAGGAGGAAGGGAGGATAGAAAAGACCAGTTTCAACTTGAGTCAGGAAGATCTAAATTCAAATTCTGCTCCTGACATTTGCTAGCTAAGGGACCTTGGGGCAAATCACAACCTTTCTCAGTTTTAATTTCCCCCCATTTGCAAAATGCACCTCCCCACCTCATAGGGATGAAGATCAAATGAGCTGATATAGAAAAAAGCACTTTGAAAACATTAAAGTACTCCACATTACTAAGGGGCACCATTTGATTGGGAGGAAGTATGGGATTTGGCTTGAATAGGGCGGGCAGGAGGTCCTGGGTTTGAATCTCACCTTAGGCACTTACTAGCTATCTGCCTAAGAAAGTCACTTACTTAACCTCTGCTGTCCTCAGTTTCCTCACCTACAAAATGGGAATATCAGAGCCTAACGGGCTTGATGTTGGATCACATGTGCAAAAAATGTAATTAGTATTATTAACTGGGCAAAGAGTTCCATCTGGCAGCAAAGCCAATCTACTGACTCAGTTGTCTTTTTCCACTTACCGTTGCTTTGGTGGCTTAGACACTTCAGCCAGCCTACGACAAGCCTCTTCCAGCTGAGCAAGGGTGTTAGGGGGACCCAGGGAGGCCATGCCAGAGTCTTGTGTGAAGGGATGGGCATGTGGCATGGCACGGGAATGCCCCATGTTACCCCCCCACAGGTGGGGGCGGGCAGGTCGGTCGGTAATGGTTCCTCGGGTTGACTCCAAAGGATAGGCTTTTTTTGTGTTCTGGACACTGAGAAGAAAAATGGACAGAGCACAAGCAGAAAGGAATGAGTTTTAAAATACTGCAGAATATGACTTCAAGAAGAAATTCCTATTCTAAGGGAAGAGAGAAAAGGAGAAGGAAGGGGAGAAAGAAAAACCTGCCATAATCCAATTTAACTTGTGATATAATTCAGGTGGCAGAAAAAAAAAATAATTCCCTTTGTTTTCAGCAGAATCTCTAGTCCTATACTATACTGACTCTGTGGACTGTGCCCAGCCAGGTATTTACCTATGAGGCTTGTGCTTGTTTTGTCTCTCGTTCTCCAACATCCACTGCCAGACGTTCTGTGATCTGTCTCCCTCGCTCCCAGGTAGCTGGAGTAGACCCGTCCCAACAAGGACACCTCCATCCTTGGTTGGCAAGGCCAAACATGGTTCTGTCACCTTTCCATTCCTCTTTGAGAGGGTATTGCCTCTGTTGCTGGAAGAGAACCAAGAAGAAGCACACCCCCAACCCAAAGATCAGTTAATCTTGAGGGCTCTTGGAATTTGCCCACAGGGAATTAGAAGGTGGGGATAAACTATCTAGAAAGAGGAGGATCCTCACACATCTGTGCCCTCCAGATTATACAGAAAATACATCCAAACTCATGGGATATTTTGGATCCATTTCAGAACCTCCCTGGGGCTTTGGCCAGGAGGAAGTAATCCCCAAAAAAGAGAATCCATCATCCTATGCCCATCGCTTACCCAAACTGCTCCACTGGTCCCAGCTCTACTCCCTTGGAGTGATTCTTGCATTTTGAACACAAATAATAATCGGTGCCCCCGAGGCAGAAGCATTGCACCTTCTGAGCTGCCTCCACCTCAATCTGCTCCTTGGTTTTGGGGATGGTGTGATGGTGGATGTAGTGGTGGTAGACATGTTTAGTCATCTGCTTTGTAACAAAGCTTTTGCCAAGCGGGCAGAGAGCTGAGGACGATGCCGGGGGTGGCAGCCGACCACCAGGCTGGAGTAAAGGGCGATAGTGGTGGTGGTGGTCAGGAGAATGGGAACGGGGACTGTGCCTCCCCATGCCAGGGGACTGGCAGCCAGGAGTCTTCAGAACCCTCGACAAGTGGTCATCCAGGATTGCTTGCGGGTCTTCTTCGTAGCTGCCATAAGGCAAGAGGGAAAGCGGGTGTTGCGAGGCTAATTCCCGAGTGTTTACAGGTATCAACTCTAAGCCCTCTTTCTCTTCATCCTGGAAGTGACAATTAGAAGTGAAAAGGAATGCATTTAGCCAGGGAATGAGTATATGGAAGAGGTAGGTGAGAGATGAAAAGAAACCCATTTAAATACCCCTTTCTAATAATATACTCAATCTTGGGGCAGTTCATGTAAGCCTAGAAGACTTTCCAAACCTAGAAAAGAAAACCCATTCGCTCTGAAGAACTGATTGGGCTACACCCACCTCCCACCCCAATTTCCCATCATTCCCCTTACATCATGGAAGGCAGTGGGGGGGACAAAGAAAAGGAGGGATAAAAAGAAAGGAGCAGGATAGGAGTAAATATCAGCACGCGCACGCACACACACACACACACCCCAAGGCTCATACCTCCTTAATTTGCTGCAGCCTCTCCTCCAGATTGTCCAAGCTTTCTTGTTCTTGCTTTAGCTTCTCTAGCCTGGAGATCAACTCAGCGGCAAAAATGGCGGGTTCAATGGGTGTCATCTCCTTAGGCAGGCGGTGGGTTCTCTACAAAATACCAGGAAGGAAGGGACCAGTCATGTTTAGCAGACAGGGCAAATGGTGGTGGCAGCGGCTTCACTGGAGCTACCCCAGCCCCACTATGCTCGCTGCATCTCCATGTTTGGATGAAAAGACGATCGCAATGAGGCACCGGCTGCTTGGGATTTTTATGAGCCAGTGCCTTGGCCTCATGGAGAGCCATCGTCCCCACCAGCGTTTGCCTTCGGCAGGAGCAGTTGGTCGCACTCTGAGAAACCCTGCTTGTTCTCTCTGTAGTACAACCAGCCCATCAGTAGCCACTCTGAAGTAGAAAATCTTCAAAGACTGTTGTCAAACATCAAAAAAAAAAAAAGCCCACTGAGGTGGGGAGGGGAGAAACCAACTCAAAGAATAAAAAGTAAAGTCTAAACAGAAAGAGTTGGAAATTAAAAAAAATAAGATTGGGAAGGGGGGGAAAAAAAGGCGTCAAACTGCTCCAGATCAGAGAAGAAGTGGTAATTTATTTCCTGACCGCACACTGGGCGGTAGTGTTGAGGTAGTGTTGTCTCAACAGTGTCCTAGATCTCTCTCTTTTTTCCAACCCCCACCCCCCTACCATCTCTTTGTACAGAAAATGAAGAAAGCTGCTGCAGGCTAGTAGCAGAACACTGCTGAGTCTGGCTGCCTGAAGCTGATCTGTCAAGGGAAAAGGGAACATCTCCAAATCAAGTACAGAATATAAAAAGGCAACAAGGACGCCTGCCAAAAGAAGCAAGCACGGAGAACACCCACTACCATAGAGTTCTCTAGCCACTTCCTATTATCTCTCCTCCCCCTCACCCCTAGCCCCCCACCCTCCTCACTCTCTCTCCCCCTAATTTCTCCCTCTCTCTTTTGAAGCGGAAAGCCAAGCTGCCAAGGCCAGCATTCTCCCCACCAGATGAGACAGGCCTCGCTACGGCAACCACTTAGCTGGAGAAATGATGTGAGGGGAGAAAAAGGCCACTCTGTTGGAAATTGTCATTCTTACACAAGCTGGCTCTATTCAGCCCCTGATCAAAGCACTGCCTTATGGAGAAAGTCGATTTGCACACCCCAGGACAAAATAATCTAATTTACAAGCTTGAGCTATAGAACTTTTCTTTATATAAACACACACACACACACACACACACACACACACACACACACACACACCTCCAAAGCCAGAATATCATATGGAGTTTTTTCTGGTTTTAGTTTTGGGAGATAGGGTATGGGGGGGCAGGAGGAGATCAAGAGAAGCTGGTAATATAGACTAAAAAAAAAAAAAAAAAAAAAAAAAAAAGAAGTCTTGCTATTCATTTTAAGACAAGATAAGTTTTTCCCCTCCTTTATAAATAGCTTTCACAGAGCAGTTCACTCCAACCTCACACAAGGGCCCTGTGGAATTAGCAATTCACTGTATTAATTTTCTAAAAGCAACATAACTTGAGCTAACTGAATTCTCTAAAACTAGCAGGAAGAATTTATAAACAGAAACATTTGCTATAAATTGAGATCCTTTTTTCCTCTGACTAAATGCTTTCCCTGCCAACCCTAAAATCTCAGGATAACAAAATGCAAAATGTAAGAGGAAAGACTAGATAAGCCTTGGAAATAAAAGAAGACCCAGAAGTTTTATCCAACCATGACTTTCTTCTTTCCTCACCAAGAAAACAAGTAGTTTTGGGGAGGATATGCACCTAGGGATGCCAGGTGATCCTTGCTAAGGACTCAAAATCAGGTTTATTCAAATAATACATACACTCTACAAGAAGTATCCTACCTCATCCCACAGCTAGCTGCACTAAAATCAGCCTCCTAGGGGAAGGTAAGAGAAGTTGATCAAAGGGACATGAAAAATACATGGTAACTCTATCATTTTACTGAAATGAAATTTCTATTTTATCCCTTGTGTGCTTATGCATGAAGTCCAGAATTTATTTACTTTCATACTGAACAAAGGGATACAAGATTATTTTCTGAAAGCTAAGGAGGTGCCAGACTAAAAGGTTGGGAACCCCTGCACTAGAAGAGAGTCCTGATCACATCTATCAACAGTCTCAACTTTTAATCAATCCCTTTCCCAATGTTTCTGTTTGTAGAAAAGCAAATTGCTCTGGTTTTGTGGAAGAATGAGACCCTCGCATGCAAAAAGTTATTCTTGATGTTCTGGTAGGACTGTATTTTTTTTTTAAGCTAACATCCAGTGTAAGCTCCTGGAACTGTTTCATTTTTGTCTTTTTTAATCTCCAGAGCTTAGCACAGTGCCTGGCACATTATAGGTGCTTAATGCTTCACTGGTTGATTGAGCATTCCCCAGTCCTGCAGCCTTGGTCATCATTTACAACCATTAAAAAAAAAAAAAATCTACCCTTCCATATGCACTCTTCCCCCCAAACCATACACACAAGAGACCTAGGCTGTGACCAATTTAACTCCTCATATGCTCAGCATGGGGAGATCTTAGAGCAGAATGCCATTCCACCCACTCCTTTCACACAATGCACAGTCATCACATGGCTGATGTGACTGTTCCTTTTTCCTCCAATCTAGTACTCACTGGGAAATGAGGTAGAGAAACTTGGCCATTGGCCTTCACACTGCGATGCATCTCTCTCTGTAGTTGCTTCTTGCTCCCCATTCTGTAAGGAGGGATTCCATCTCTGGAAAGTTAAGCAAACACAAATGTCCAGGGTTAAAATGAGCCAGTTTAACAAATCAGCAACCAAAATGTCAAAATTACTTATGTCAACCACACTCAGATGCTTTTAAATTGATGTAGTCATACTCTACAAATAAAATTAAAAGTTACCAGTTTTGGAGAACCTAGAGATACTGAATCCAAAGATAAAATTAAAAGCCATCAGTTTTGAAGAACCTAGAGATACTAAATCCAAAGACAGGGAGAGACCTCCTGAGACCTACTCATCTGTCCCTACTTTATAGGCCCAGATTACATTCAACTGACCCAGACAATGATTAATTTTTTCCTAACTTTATAAAAAGTTCCTGTAAATTGATTCATATCTTCCTTAACCCATAATTCCATCAACACCATCTTTTTCCTGTACTTCTAGGAGATAAATTCTCTTAAGGAGCATTTAAAAAGAGATGTCATGGTATAACAGATTTATTTTAAACTCAATGCACCTATTAGGAACTTAATCATTCTCTCTTGCAAATCGTTCAAATGGTTTCTCAGGTTCCTTCTTTTTAAAATTAATTAATAATAACTAAAACAAATAATAACTTAACTAATGATAAAATAGATAATAAAATTAAAAATTAATAGCTAGCACTTATAAGGCAAAGCAGTTTACAAAGTGCTTTGCATATTTGATCTCATTTGATTCTCACAACAACCCTGTGAGGCATTTTACAGATGAGGAAACTGAAGCAAACAGGGTTAAATGACTTGTCCAGAATCAGACAGCTGGTAAGTGTCTGAGGTTGGATATGAACTCCGACTTTAGGTCCGGTTCTTTAATCCATTGTGGAATTAGTTGACAGGCAGTGTGGTATACTAGAAAAAATACCAGGTTTAGACTCAAAGAATCTGGGTTAGAATCCAGACTTTGCTATTTATTACTTTAGTGACTTTGTGCAAGCCTTTTAATCCCTCAAGGAAAGTAAAACTACATAGGGAAGCCCTTCTAACACTTTATGATTAGCAGCTAAGTGGATAAAGCATAGGGGCTGGAATCAGGAACACTCATCTTCCTGATCTCAAATCTGACCTCAGACACTTCCTAGCTGTGTGACCCTGGGTAAATCACTTAACTCTGCCTTTGTTTCCTCATCTGTAAAATGAGCTGGAGGAGAAAATGGTAAACCACTCCAGCATCTTTGCCAGGAAAACCCTAAATGAGGGTCACCAAGAGTCTGAACTGATTAAACAACTACTAACCAACAAAAGAAGCTTCACATAGAAGGAGGATGTACAAATATTACTTGTGAAACCCTGACCCAATGCTACCTATGCAATCCCAACATGATCTCCTGGAAGCTGTTTAGAGAATGAGGACAGGGGGAAGCAAGACCTAATAAAGAAAAAGGATGAAGCCAGACCCCTTCTTCCGGTCTTTGCTTTCAAAGGCTTCTTTCTGAAGGCATGTGTTTTCCAAATGGAAGAACCTTATGCTAGCTACCAGTTATTAAATTAAATTATTAAAATTATTAAAAGACTAGTCAGGCAGAGCTCTTTGTAAGAGGAATATAACCATCTTAAAGTTTCCAAAGGGTACCACTCTGTTTGCCTTAAAATCTCTGCCCTCAAGACAGAAGGTAAGGGCCTTAAATTAAAAAATTAATTAATTAATTGAAAGAAATCTCTGCCCCACCCCTTCAATAGAGATCACAAAATCATGGGATCACCTAGGTAGGCAGCTAGGTTGCACAGAGCATAGAATATTGGATTTCAATGGAGGATGACCTAAATTCTAATCCTACATTAGGTTAGACCCTAGTTCTGGATAGTTCAGGATGTAAAACTGGAAAAAAAATCACTTAACCTTTCTCCAGCCTCAGTTTCCTCATCTGTATATTGGAATAAATCGTACCTACCAGAACTATGTCCTCGTGAGATTCAAATGAGATAATGTATTTATGACTTTTACATAAACCTTAAGGCACTAAATATTAATATTAAATATGAAATGCTACCTATTACCACCAAATCTCTCATTTTACAGATGAGGACATTTATGCCCAGAGAGGTGATTTGCCCAAAAGTCACACAAATCTTGGGCAATGGAGCCAATTCTCAGACTCCCAAAACCAACCCTATTTCTCCTGAATCACACAAGATTAAGAATGGCAGTTGGTTACTCTGGTCTCTGATGTTATTTTCATCTATGTCACTTTAAGGTAAGGAAACAAGGAATGTCGATGAAGGGGGCTGAACAGAGGAGAAGAAATCAGGTCAGTGGCAGATTTATGAGAAACAGGAATGCGTGATTTTAAAAATCCCCACATCATCACATTTGTTGCAGTTTCAATACTTAACCTCAGGTAACTCCTGTTGGACAGTTCTGGAGAAAATAAAGGTTGTAACTTGTGCACTCAATAAATAGGCTTTAGAAGAGTCTCCAAGGAGATGGGACTATAAATTCCCAGGCAAATCTTCTTACAAAACAGCCCCGAATTCCAGTCAGCTTCTTTTCCAGTTCTAAATGTCTGGACCCTATTCTTGGCTAGTTAGGATTGTGAGCTGAAGAACTACCAAATTTTAGGCACTAAATAGTAAAGTTAATTATAAACATTTTAGCTAACTAGCCTCGTGCCTGGTCAATCTGTTTCTATGGAACATTGGTTTTGAAGTGTGTACTCGGTCAGATGCCATTTAAGTAGAGCCAATTAGCTTAGCCTTTTGACTCAGCTGTGCCTGACCTAACCTGAATGTGGTTTGACTGTGGCTTTGAAATATCAGACTCCTGCACACACGCCTTCACTCCCGTCTTCATTTGGCAACATCTCTGAAATGAGTTTGTGATCTTGCCAACATCAAAAGGCTGGTTTGTAAGATAAGGTAATATTTGAAGTTTGCTCAGTTTCATTCCCTTGTGTCCAAAGTCAATCCATAAGATATAAGCAAATAATAATAATAAAAAAGACTCCTCCTCCCACCCCCATGGAAATCATCTTTTTCATGATTTGACACCTAGATCCCACAACTTCAAAGAAGTGAGCTGATCCAGAGTATAAAGGCCAACTATCACCTAAGAAAGAGAAAGAGAGAGAGAGAGAGAGAAAAGGCTGAACACGGTCTGCTTGGCTTTTGGCAACTTTTAAGTGTCTATGCTATACTTGGAAAGAAAAGAGCCTACAGCCTCTGATATCGTCAGGCTTTATACTTTACCACAGCTAAGTGTAGACCCCCTGGAATGACTTCTGCCCCAAAGCCCTTGGACAGACATTTAGGATCCCTGCTAAGGCTTCCAGAAGGTGAACTTTTAAAAAATGTTATTGATTTTTTTTTTGTCTTTACATCACCTTTATTTCCAAATATCTCCCTCCTCTGCCAGAAAGCTTTGAGCCTTATAACAAAGAATAAAAAAAGAATTTTTAAAAAGTTCAGTCAAACTAGCATATCAACCAAGTCCAACATACATGTACATATACACACACACACATAGATTTATATAGATTATATATATATATATGTATATATATATATATATATGGTTCCACACACATAGTTTCACACACACACACACACCCACTCTGCAAGGAAGGGAGGGAAAGAGCTGCATTCTCCTATTTCTTCTTTGGGGCCAAACTTGGTCATTCTAATCTCACAGAGTTCAGTTTGAGTTTTTTTTGTTTTACTTCTTTCCATTTGCATTGTTGTCATTATTATGTGTACTGTTTTCTTAGTTCTACTTACTGGCAATGAACCTTTTAAAAAGCCATTTCTTCAGAGGCTGGAACTCTTTCAGTAATAGGCTCATAAAACAGCATGTTCACTGATCTACAGTACAGAGACCCACATTCCCGGCCACTTTAAATATGGCAGCCTATTGCCCATTAAAATGATCTTCCAATGGGCCTTGGGGAGAAGGGAAAGAGTTCTTTTTAAAACTCTGGCTCAATAAATTCCAGCTTCTCTGCCTCTGAGAGAACCAGCCTCATCTTAACAACTACCTGGGACTCTTGCAAAAAGCTATGAACACAGAATCAGTTCTACCAAGAGTGGAGAAGACAGTTTTTTCTGGGTGTCTAATGAACTCAAACCCAAGGCCCACATAGGATGCTCACCCCTACCCCCGCCCCCTTGCCTACCCTAATTCTCCTCCCCAAGCTTGAGGCTCCCAGTAGTCCAATCAACCCAGCTTCCCCAAGCTCCTCACAGTCTGCACTGTCTATTGTTATAGCAGGAAAAAACAGCCAGGGTTCTTTTCATGACTGCTTTACCAGGAGCTCCCATTCACTTGTTCAAGTAAATTTCAAAGAGGCCTGCTACCCTCTTATCCCCTTTAAGCTCCCCTAGACCAACAATGGACTGAAAGCAATTCAGTTCAGCTTTTCATCCACCACACATTTTATTTCTCACTTGGTGCTCTTATCTGTATAAGGACTACAATTCAAATGGCTATGAAGAGAGGGTATAATCCCAGCCCTGGGAATCCCCAGTGACCCACCCTACACACACTAGTGCAGAAATGACTAGCCCCCTGAATGCTCTGCAGCAAGAGATCACACACACCCAGAACCAGTCAGAAATAAAAGCTTCCTCAGACCTGCTTTCTTATTTAATCAGGACAAACTCTTGCTCAATGGTTCCAAAGTCTGACTACCTCACAAGAACTTTCTAATGGGTTCACTGGTTTGTGACTTACCAAGTCAAAAGTAATCTATTCATATTATACTACTGGTCCTCTTTTGAAAGTTTTCTTTAAAAAAAAGTTTTCGACCTTTTCCTTAGTTTTGAATTTTCCTATAATTTAGGCAAGGCTCAACTGGCCAGGCTGGTGCTTTTTTCCTTATATTTAAACTCATGCCATGGCTCCAAGAATAAGAGATGCCACTATACCAACATGGCACACATTGAGCCACACATTAATCACAAAGCACAATGGCTACTCAAGAATGATTTCATCTATTCCCTCACAAGCGGCTTCCACATGCAGAGTATCAGTTCTACAAAGGACTTAGAGAGGTACAGCTGGCAAGGGGCAAGTTAGGTTTTTTTCCCCCTGAGAGGGCCTAAGATCAAACAGCATAAGCAGAACCACCTCCAAATAAAGCCAAGCAAGCATTTCCTCTGGGAAAGGAGGAAGGGAGATGTGAGAGGAAAGCATATTATATCCATCTTTGTCCTGAATGGCTATTAATAAACTGAAGAGACCTAAACACTATATATAACAGGTGGAGGTCCTAAAATAAAAGATGCTTTAAAAATTTTTTTTGTTTTTAATTTTCTATTTTAGAATCTGTATAAAAACTCAAAGCTACCTCAGTCCTACCCCCCAATCATTTTCCAAAGGAAAATGAAAATCTAATCTATTTTATTTCATTTCACAGAGGAACAAGTAGAGAGAACACTAAACTTAGGATTAGAAAACCCAGATTCAAACTTGATTTTGCTACTAACTAGCTATATGACTTATGTCAAGTCTCTTTCTCCTCTCTGAGCCTCAGATTCTTCATCTGTAAGATAAAAAGGATTGATCTAGATAAACTGTAAGGTCCCCTTCAGCTCTTAACATTTTGTGATCATAATTCAGAATCTATCAGGCCTTCCTTTTTTCCTTTTTCTTTTTCTAAAACCCTTACCTTCCATCTTGGAATCAATACTGTGTATTGACTACAGGGCAGAAAAGTGGTAAGGGCTAGGCAATGGGGGGGTCAAGTGACTTGCCCAGGGTCACACAGCTGGGAAGTATCTGAGACCATATTTGAACCCAAGACCTCCCGTCTCTGGGCCTGGCTCTCAAATCCACTGAGCCACCCAGTTGCCCCCTTTATTAGGCCTTTACTCTATACAGTCAATTAAGTCAATAACCATTGACAGAGCACATTGTTAGATGTTGAGATATTGCAACGCTCATGCAGTAAGTTTTATTTTATTTTCTAGGTATTTTCTAGGTATTTTATTATCTAGAATGGATATGTGAATTAATTTTATTTGTAATTTAGAAAAAAACATAACTGCTCAAGACATTAAACAAGGTGCCATGAAATGTCCAAGGAGGAAGGCCCTTATCGATAGAAATGGGAGTATGTGAGCTGGTCATTGAAAGGAAGATAGGGACTCAAAAATAAAAGGGAAGGGGAACATTCCAAGGATAGAGAATATTATGAACAAAGGTTTCAAAGTAGGAAAGCTCAAAGTGTTTTCAGACAGAGAAGTAAATACTACAGTTGAGTTGGGTATTTAAGTAGGAAAAATGAGAAAAGGGAGGAAAGGAAGGCTGGTACCAGATAAGAGAGCTTTGAATGCCATGCAAAGGAGTCCAATTTTTATTCAAAGCAGAATATGGAATCAAAGAAGACTAAAATAGGAATAACACCTGTCCCATGCATTGAATTAGTATGTAGGATGCATTGGTTAGTTGGAGGCATAAAAGTCAAGTAGCAAAATGCCTATTTTCAATCATTCAATGAATGTTAATAAGAGTAACTAGTATTGAAGCAAAGCATAGAAAAAAAGAGGGGATGGATTGAAGGGATATTTTGAAAGTAGAATCAATGGAACTTACTAAGCACCTTCAGATGAATGAAAAATAGAAAAGAGTCAAAGATAAGACAAATAAGTCAATAGCAGTGACTAGGGGGAAGAGGGTTAAAGAGAAGTCTGTTTGAAGGAAAAGACAAATTTAATTTTGGACCAGAATTTGAGGTACTACTGGGAGAGCCAGCTAAGAAGATCCCGAAGGTCAGAACTAGAGATAAAGACTCTTGAAGATTTGAGAATAAATGAAATTGCAAAAATATATATAAAGAAAGAATAAAATAAGGTTGAGGGAAGAATCTTCAAGAAGAGACATAGAAGACTATGATGTCTCTGTGGTCAAGCAAGAAGAAATCCAAAAGAAAGGCATGTTCTGTACAAAATAATCCAGACGGTTAAGTAGGGTGAGGACTGAAAAAAGGTCATTGGATTTGGTGATTAGAAGGTCACTGGTGACCTTAAAGAAGGGCAATGGGACTGGAAATCACAGCACAAGGAGCTAAGGAAAGAATGAAGGATAAGAAAGCCTAAGAATTGCATGCAGAAATGTTTTCAAGAATTTTGGTAATAAAGGAGAGTGAAGGAGGAAGGGTGATTGGATGGTAGAGAAGGGTCAAGGAAAAGTTTGGGGTTTTGGCTTTTTGGGGGGAGGAATCAGCAAACCTGAGAATGTTTGTAATCAGAAAGAGTCAGGTGGATATAGAGAGAATAAAGCTATATGGGAGGGATGGGGAAGACAATGATTGCTGGAGCAAAGTCCTAGAAGGGAATATATAAAACCATAAGGAAGGAGAAGAGAGTAGCTGATAACAGTGAGTGCTGAAGAATAGAAAAGAGGAAACTAAGTAGTTCCCATCAGATGGTCTCAATCTAAGTAATCTGCTGTAAAGATGTGAGTAGGGTGGGAGAAGGTTGAAAGCTTGAGAACAAGGTTTGAAACTGGGGAAATGAGGTAGAGAATTAGTAGTAAAAAGATTTGTGAGCAATAATGAAGGACCAATTGAAATGAAAGCACCATAAATTTGTATTCTCTCTCTTATTTATGGGTACTAATTGATTGATTTTTCCTAGTGACATCCCAAAGCAGAAGTTGAAAGTTTCCTAACTTTGAGGATTTGTGTGTTTGGAATGGTAGATGTTCAAGAGGGTTAGTGATTCAATTACAATGGGAAGGCTAATGGGATCAAAATTTAGAATGTGGGGAAAAGGAAGACTAGAAGGAAGGAGATGAACTGGGAAGAGAAAGGGAGAAAGTCACAATCCATCAGGAAGGCTTCTAAATGGCCTAAAAATACAAAAATTCCTTGACCAAAGTTCCTTATTTTCAAACAACAAGAAAACCAACCATCAATGATTGCTAACTCTTACTTGATAAAAAAAAATTCTTACATGTTCATTGAGATTCTAAACCCAGAGCAGATTGAAGCAACAAACTCCAGAAAAGAAGGGACGATACTGGCACAATACTAACAATGTGTGCGCAAGATCAACGAGCCAACAGTAAGATATGCCAGCCCAAAAAAAAAGCTAATTCTGATGCATTGATAAAGATATAACGTTCAAAATGAAAGAAATTCAAAAGAGGAAAAGAAAGGATCCCATGTACAAAAATATTTAAAGTAGTTCTTGGGGGGGTGGAGTGGATAAAGAACTTGAAACTAAGTAGATGGTACCCATTGTTTGGGGAAAGCCTTAATATATTATGGTATACATAAGAATGTAACAGAATCCTACTCTGATATAAGAAATGATGAAAGCAATGGCTTCCAAGACATCTGGGAAAATTTGTGTAAACTGATATAGAATGAAGTAGATAGAAAACAGTAGAAAATTAGAAACAAAGGGGGTGTCAACCTACTGAGGAAATGAATAAAATTATTATGCCATGAGAAATGACAAAATGAACAATTTTGAAGCAAACTGGGAAGACTTTATGAACTAGTGTAGAGAGCAGAACTAGAATAACAACTTATACAAGGAAAACAAAGTTATAGAGAGAAACAGCTTTGAAAGACTTTAGAACTTTTACCAAGGCAATTATAAACCACAAGTTAAGAAGACTTTAGCCAAAATATGCCACCTACTTTGGGCCAGGGATATGATGGACTGAAATCACAGAATGAAACTCACATTTTTGGATGTGGCCAATGAGAGAATGTCTCCATGAGAATGTATATTTACTGTGAAAGGTTTGTAAAAATTGTTTGATGCAGGGTGGGAGACTGGGAGGGTAAGATAATAAATGCTTGTGAAAAGTAAACAAGACATTAATAAAATTGGAGTATCAAGGAAGAGACAACCAACATGGCTAGGGGCCCCATGACCATACCCTCTTGTTGAAGAAACTAGGGGTTTATAAAGTGAGGTGGACCAGATATTCTCTGAAGATTTTTCTAGCTCTAAATCTATAATACTATGTTTAGGCCTAGGAAAGACTGGGGGAGTAGGGAAGGGTCTTTAAGGAGTCTTTTTAAGTCTTTAAGAGCTATCTTGGGAAAGCAGGATTAAGCTTTCTACAAGGCCCCCAGTGGACCACACTAGGACTCCTAATGGGTACAAGTTGAAGAAAGGCAGAAATGGGCTTGATGAAAGGAAAAACTTCCTAATTAAGTGGTATGAACTAACCTAACAAAGCAGGTGAGGAAGAGAAAGGAAGTCTAAGAAGCAGAGCCAAAACTCAAAAGCATATCAGTTAGGGTCACTTATGAGTTATCAGCCCTGCACCTTTCGATAAGCCCATCTGGCCTCATTCAATTTAGTATAATACAATATATGACATTCACAATGATTATTATGAGACATCAAAAATGTTAAATTATGTATTTAAGAAGGCAGGGAGGTATAGAATACTTCAGATGCATCTTGCTAATATTAACGGATAAGTTTCATTCATTTGGAAAATACATGTATCTATCACCTCCATCTCCTCTCTCTATTGTGCTGAATAAGTCATTAGTTTCAGCTCCAAACTGCATGACCAGCTTGTCCATTCCACCTTTTCCCACCATAATCTATCCAGAATCAAACTTGGCTGCTAACAGAAATCTTGTTAACCCTCAAAAGGGCAAAGATTTGTCATCGAGTATTCTCAAATAATATTCTCAAAAAAAAAAGATTCCCATACTCTGAAGACATCAACCCTTACTTGGATAGTTGAAACCAGCTATGTTTGTTCACAGCTATTATTTTATATTTTTTCTTCTATTAACATCAATGTTAAAATGTTCCCCTTCCCCATTATATCACACCTTTTACCTCCCAAAGGTCTCTGAGATTTTTATCAATAGAAAAAAGAAGACACAAAGTCAATGAATCAGTGGTAGAGCCACTGCAAACTGGAATGGAACCTTGGCTATCAATATAGTTCAAATAGCTTCAAATTACAGAAAAGTGAAACTTGGGCTCAGAAATCATATGGTCCACTTCAGTGGTCAGCTAGTAGGTGAACTGAACTCTTGAGGTGTGGGTGAAGACATGAATGTGGTTCACCAAAGAAGTTAGTGCATGGAACATACAAATTTATCCCTATGGAGCTTTTCATGATCACCTCTAAAGAGTGATTGAGAAATGCAAGAAAATTCTCATTGGCTGATAGCTTATGCATCACTTAGGATCCAAAATGGTATTAACCAGCTGTATATTACTCATCTTGGGCAGCCAACAGGGTGCAGTGGATTCAGTGCTAGATCTAGAATCTAGAAGACACCTCTTGCTGAGTTCAATTCAGGCTCTAACTGTGTTGACCCTGGGCAAGTCACCAAACCCAGTTTGCCTCAATGAGCTGGAGAAGAAAATGGCAAAACACTCCAGGATCTTTACTAGAAAACCCAAATGGGGTCACCAAAAGTCAGACACAATGAATAACAACAACAACAATTTACACATCTTATTACCCAGAATTGGCTCAGGAGGATTTTTGGCTCTTTCCAAAAATTAAACCAATCCTCAAAGGAATATTTCAAAAACACTGAGTGTTTTTGAAAGAATGGACCACCAGCTGGATGTCTGAATATGGATATTTCTTTTTTAAAATCTCATACATATAGCTTTGTAAAGCTTATGTGAAAATTTGTTATGAAAATAAAATATCTCTTACAGCCATATCTTGTAGAACCCCAAGTCAACCCAACACTTCTCACCACGCCAAATGAGAGAGGGCCTGGATCCCACCAATGTTGTTCTCTTTCCTTCTGTTGAGGATAAAAAGAGTAAGGTGGGAGTCCTGACTTTCAGAGACAGTTTTTGGAAAGTCTAGGGAGAATGACACCATCAGCATCTATCCCTTCCAAACAGAAGATTCTGGTAATCCAATTTTATAGTTTCTCACTGCTCCTCTCAAAGCACTGAACACTAGAAGCATTCTGAATTTCACTCCAAAACAAAACAACAAGTCATCCCAAGATGGGAACCAAGACTCGAAAGGTAGATCTGCTGGGCATCTTTGGCAGACTTCATCTCCTCACCCTCACCCAGTAGCACCCAAGAAAATGACACACTTACACACTACTGTCAGTCATAGACATGGAATCATCAGTCAGCGCATCACTGGAGATTTCACTGTCATTGGCGCTAGCAGCTGGAGCAAAGACATGGCTGGAGCTTACATGGTAAGGATTAACTGGATCGTTCCTCTTGAAGGATCTAAAAAGAAAAAGTGAAATCAAGAGCTCAGAACCAACAATTAAATCGGTGACCAAGGCCATAGAGGGAGCTGAGCAGTGATCACCCAGTTCCAACCCATTATTTCCACTCCAGCCCCTAGGCAGGATGCCTGCGTTCTCATGCCTGTTAAGTAATTTTGTCTTGGCAAAAATAAGAGATCCCAAAAGAACTGCCCCCAGCTGAACTGCTCCCAGACTGTTTGGGAGAACAGATAACCTTCCCTTCACCTTCTCTGTCCCATTTCCTACTGGTCTATGTACATAGTTGGCCCAGGTAAGGCTGATTGATGAGTAGTTTTCTCAGGAATGCTAGAAAAGGAAACTTTAAATTAATATTTGATGAGAGAAATGGGAGTTTTTTCACTAGTAGTGAAGGGAGGTGAATGACCCGAGAGGGAGACTGAGGGAAAAGGTTAACTTAGCAAAAGATATATATTTGGCAGAAACTGACTTCTCCCACAACTATCATGGCATGTTGGGGTTTATTGCACCAACTAGCTCAAATGGTTCAAGTGATAGGCTCTGTCCTGACCAGTCAGTGCTTGGGGAGTAAAGTCTAGCAAACTGGAGTCTGATTTCAACATTGAGAAATGGTATGAGTTAAGCTAGGAAGGCAATCCCTGAAAAATTATAATGGTGTGTTTTGAACTCTCTTCCACCTTCTTTGTACCAAGCCACCCCCCCCCCCAAACACATTTACACACACTAACCATCATCCCTGTGCCAAGCATGGTTAAGGGCCAGCTGGATTCAAGTGAGCAGCACAGCTGTTTAAATGGAAAGAAGTCCTTGGCACTTCTTGCATCTCTAGGCCTTTTGTTTCGCTGGCCATTGGCTGGCTCCCCACTTTCAACCTCTTAAGCTCAGTCTTTAAAGAGTTCCTTCACATAACAAGTGTCTGCTCCTCCCCTGCTGCGTTGCATTCCTCTGGTGTGACCAGTAAGGGGCTTAAGGAGGTAGAGATGGACCTCTTTCAGCAGGACAGTGCTAATACTGACAGCATGACTAAAGTTAGCTCCCCCATTAAAGCCTGACCTTTGGAGGGGAGGGTGTAAGGGAGAGGGGAGGCTGCTGACAAAGAATAAAGGAGATATTTAAGCTCAGCTAGACCTACCATGCTTTCCTGAAAGAACAAAGGATATAAATATAAACAGAAATGAAAAAGTAGAAGACTAATGACAGGCCCAAGAAAGATCTCAAATCGATCTGCAAGAATCCTAACAAGAACATGGTTCTTGGATGGTGACCAGTATTATGGCTCAGAATAGAGAATATACCTTCTCAGACAGCAATAACTACAATCTATGTCAGAAGTTCTTAACCTGGGATCTGTTTTTTTTTCAAAATATTTTCATAACAAATTTGATATGGTTGGTTTCCATCATACACATACACATACACATGCACATACCACATACACAAATGAAGAACTCCTGGTAGTTGCTAGCTTGAAAACAGAGCAATTGAGAGATAAAATTAAGTCAAATATTATTTCACTATTTTAGTGCATGGTGCTATTATACAAAGTGCTATGGGGCACACAATGATGAAGACATGAGAATAGAGGCATTCTTGTCTTTAAGGACCTTCTATTTCAGATGGAGAGTTGAGAAGTCATCATAGACTAAATCTAAATCTAAATCTATTATCTGAGTCCAATTTCATTAGATATAGTAAACCTATGGATTTAAGTGACTGCTAATAAAAGAGCAGGGCTAGAACTCAGGATATGTCCCAATTTCCAGAAAACTCCAAATTTAGCTTTCCATGAAAGTAAAAATGAAACCTTAGAATCCTAAAGTGAATGTACAATTCCCTGGAATAGGATATCCTGAGAATATAATATAAACAGATTTACTGTAAACATATAGAAATTATAAATCAGCCTCCCACATACACACAAAATAAGCTATAAACTACATTTCTGGTCTCTTAACAATTACTCATAGTATATAGTATCTGAAGATACACAAAGTTCTTTCCTCAGAGCAAGGGGGAAAGGGGGGAAAGTACTTTAAGATTTATTATTCTCATTTCACACATGAGGAAAAAGGTCAGATGTTAAGATATGACTTGTCCAAGGTCAAACAACTAGTAAGCATCAGGGTAGCGGTTTGGACCCAAGTCTCTCCTGACTCCAGGTCCTATACTCTTTTGTGCTACAGCATTGCCTCACTAATATCAAAGGATGGAGAGAATAGGGAAAGGAGGTAGGTAAAAAACAAAATTACAGGCTTGGAAAATAAGATCCAGTAGGAAAAACTGAAAAGGTTCAATCTGGAAAAAAAGATGGCAGAGAGATAGATGATCTGGGCCAACCAAGTATCTGAGGAGTTCTCAAAGAGGGCTGAAGGGATCATCATTCTATCTTCAGTGAAGGCAGAACAATAAAGTGATAAAGTGTAAACAGAGAAAGGTAGGGAAAAGAGCAACAATAGAGTAGAATTCTACCAAAAAAAAAAAAAAGGTAGGGAAAACAAATAGAATAGCTGGAGGGGGGGGAGGGATGGAAGAGAAGAATGGGGAAAACTTATCTTTCTTGAAATTCTTTCAAAACAGATGAAATTCTCTAGGATGATTTTGTAGTCTTATCTAGAAGTACTGGGATGAGTTAAAGGTTTAAAAACCCATCTTGACTAGGTTTGTTGAGGTTGTTTTTTTTTTTTTTTAAAGAGGGGGATAACCCCTATTCTTTTTTTTTTTTTTTTTAACCCTTGTACTTTGGTGTATTGTTTCATAGGTGGAAGATTGGTAAGGGTGGGCAATGGGGGTCAAGTGACTTGCCCAGGGTCACACAGCTGGGAAGTGGCTGAGGCCGGGTTTGAACCTAGGACCTCCTGTCTCTAGGCCTGACTCTCACTCCACTGAGCTACCCAGCTGCCCCCTGGTTTGTTTTTTTTAATGTATTTTCTTTCTAAACCTTCACCCTCTGCCTTAGAATCAATATCAAGTCAATACCAATGTTCCAAGGTAGGAGAGCAGTCAGGGCTAGACAACTGGGGTTAAGTGACTTGCCCTGGGTCATACAAACTAAGAAGTGTCTGAGGCCACATTTGAATCCAGGACCTGCCCTCTCTAGGCCTGGCTCTCTATCCACTGAACCACTTAGCTGCCTCTAAGAAGATATAGATTTTTTTTTTTTAAGACTCTTACTTTCTATTTTAGTAACATCCCTGAGGCAAAAGGGCAGGGACTTGGCCAACAGATTTAAGTGACTTCAGGATTATCCAGCTTCTGGGCCTGGCACTCTAACCCCTTGAGTTATCTACCTGTCCCTTTTATGTCTCTTCAAATCAAAATTAAACATACTTATACTAACAATCATAATGGTTCTGGACTTGGATTCAGGAAGACAAGGGTTTATTCTGCCCCAAAATGTTTACAAGCTACCTATTCCTTGAGTAAGTCTGAAACTCCTTTAGCTTCCGTCTCCTTACCTGAAACATGGGTATAAAAATACCCTTAGAGTCTCAACTGAGATAATGCATGGCATGTGTTCAACAAACCTTAAAAGCACTTTCAAGTCAGTTGTTAATTGTCTCATCAATGATGAGAAGCAAAAAAAGCCTCTTCATATCCCTTGCCTCAGTTTCTACAGATGTATCACACTTTTCCATTTTCAGACACTTTGGAATGAAAGAATAGTGAATTTCTATTCTATGTGTGGTGAGACCTTAAGAGTACTCCGGCAAAAAAATATTAGAATCCCACCCCTTAAAGCACTTTCTTTGAAAGTCTATTCAGTCCTTCCCTTTGTCTCAAGATGTAGAAAAAAGACTCAGAACCAAGTCAACCATTAAAGGGCCCTTAAGTATCTGATATCCCCCATATTTTTTTAAACGCTTACGTTCCATCTTAGAATCAATTGGTTCCAAAGCAGAAAATCAGTAAGGGCTAGGCAATGGGGGTTAAGTGACTTGCCCAGGGTCACATAGTTAGGAAGTATCTGAGGTCAGACTTCAACCCAGAAACTCCCATCTGTAAGACCTGGCTCTCAATCCACTGAGCCCCCTTGCTGCCTTCTTATCCCCTATACTGTAGTCATCATTCTCATGTTAACAGATCAATAACCTGTCATTTTGGATAGGTTACCTTCCAATCAAATGGTAGAAACTATATTTAATCAATCTTCCCCTAGAAATTCCTTTTTGCTGGCCTACCACATCCCTCCACTCCTCATATAAAACCATTTGACTAAAATCACATGTTCACTCATCCAGGTTTGAAACCACTCAAAGTTTAGCACTGAGAATTGACACATGGGCTTCTTAAAATAAACCCCCTTCTCCTTTCACTTTCAAAAGACTAGACTACTGTTTGAGCAGGAATTAAAAATGGAAGTATATTGCTCTTAACTCAGTTAACTGGAATAAAAAAGTATTGGAATTTTTCTATAATCATAACAAGATGGCAAGAGGGAAAGAGAAAAAGTGAGCTCAGTTTTTAAGAACGCAGAACTTTGCAGAAATCTCCACATACTTTAAGAAAACTGATTAGGGCTGTTTTCTTGTAATTACTAAAAAAAAAAAAAAAAAAAACTTGACCATGCTACAGTAATTGTACCCAGATGGCTAGATTGCTTTTCTCTAGTACTGTTTTGCATCAAGTTGCCTGCAAGGATTTTAAATTCCTATGGAAAATGGTAGCCCATAATGCAAATTTCATATTGCATGGTCAACTCAGTCTTCAACCTTAATATGCAAAGTGTTTTCAGCTGTCAGGTGACTATTGCTTTGGAGATTCAAGAAGGTCTGATTGTTGGTTGTTTTTTTGTTTTGTTTTGTTTTCCCCCCCAGACTATTCTTATCTCTTATCTTGACAAGATGACACAGGCTTGGCAAAGGCCCCCTTTACAAAGACAGTACAATAGAGTTGGCCTTTCTGGATCCCCCATCACAACCAATGCAATTTAAAGTATTTGTTTATAAGTCTTTCCCTGTCAGTTTAGGGCTCTCAAGTAGCCACTCGGACAATTGAACAAGACTGCTGCATAAAAGCAGGCACACTTCCTCTTCTCCTAAGGTCACACTAACTTGCAATTCAATATAGTCTTGGATTTGCACACATCAGGGGACAATTAGGATTCTTGAGAAATACAAGCACGAGTATATTTTAGAGGCTACCAGGCCGTCAGAGGACCTCTCCTCTAACTTAATCATGGAATGCTGGTCTCCTAGCATAGCTTTACTGTGGCATCAAGAATAATTGAAGCCAAACTTGGTTCCAATAGCTTCACACAAGTCGGGCCTCATCAGTGAGTTCTTTCAAAGGACAGGAAGCACTTTGAGCCAGTAGAGGGCCATCTGCTTGGCTCAACTTATTTCAAAGGAAGGCCAAGCTCACTGATGTTAGAACAGAGGATTTAATGGGAGGCAGATGAGTCTACCTTGGAGGAATACACAAACACTGCCAAAGCAGCACTCTAAAGAAAGAAATACAATTGAGTACTCTTTGGAAGAGATAAAAATCTATACCCCAAACTAAACTCTCTCTGGTTGCTCTTTCTCAAAATAAATGCATTACCATAAGCCTCAAATTCCATATAACTTCCATTAGCACATATGGAAGTATAGTAGGCCATTTGTTTTGTTTTGTTTTAAAGAACAAATCCTACCAAAAGCCTTAACTTAAGAGCATTTACTATATTCTCTTGAAAGACAGAGAATCTAACCATATTCAAAAGCCACAATCTTTCTTTCCCAAGTGGACCATTTTTGTTCATCTAACCATTTTTAATAAGTGACTAGAACAAGGAAGCTTATAAACAGTTTTAAATGATTTACTAGATTTGGCCTCTCTCACCCTCAATTTCTCATCTATCAACAAGTGTTTATGCTCTTCTTAAAAAGAGATACTAGCTGTAGCACTTACTCTTAACAAAGATGTGAGGCTCAAAAGAAATAATAAAAGTAAAGCATTTTTTTAAAATACCCTTACGAACCCAAGATCAGCTAGAAGGGCTAAGTTGGACTACAGTCCTGTTTATAAACAACTGATTAGGCCTTGGAACTTTTTACAATTTATAAAGGTGGGAAACAAGACAGAGGAACTTCCGAAATCTATGGACTAAAAATTTACCTAAGTCAAAAGAAAAGGAAGTTCTACATGTGTCTATCATTCAACCACCCAGGCATAAGGAAACATGCCAAGACAATTTAATGTTCCAGAGAGGTAGTGTGGTGTAGGAAATAGAGGACTATCAAAGAGACCTAGGTTCAAGTCCTGCCTTACCCATAGTGGGCAAGACATTTCAACTCAATGTGTCCCAGGAATCTCACAAATACAACACTGATAGAGAGAAGCTTCTTATATTGGTCCCCATCCAAAATAAAAGATTCAGACAAGATAGGACAACAGTTCAAATTTGGGTCTTTAGAATCTCTGACAATGAGAAGAATTTGAAGAGTGAAAAAAAAAGGTGGTCTAATGTATCTTAAGGGTATATAAAATACCTCAATTTTCCACATACCACTCCCCCAAAAGGGTGTCAATGGTGTCATGAAAAACTAAATAAGAGAATGTACCAATTACTATACTCTCAAAACCCAGACAGAAGGCAGCCCTAGATGCATTCATTAACAGACCAGAATCTTCCTGATCCCATTTAATACTTCACAGCATCAATTCCAACAACCCAACGGGAGCCAGGCATATTGCATGCCCACAATGGGCTAGGTAGTCTCCACCTGGCCACAACCTACCTTCAAAGAGCTTAAGTTCTAAAGACAAAACACAAGTACACTGGTCTTTTCCAGTCATTCTTAAATCAAACAAGACCACCTGGAAATTAACATGCAAAGGTATAACTCCTCCAAATAAAAAAAGTTAAGTCCTCACTAAGGTACATGGGCTTAGAAGCAGATGCAGAAAAATAAACCCTTAACAGTAACAGTCTATACTACTTAATTGAATATAGGCTCATAGGATGATAGATTTAACCAGCATATGGGCAAGTGTCCCAGAGGTCCTATATCATCACCTGGGCAATGGCAATCATGTAGAAAAAGATCCTTCAAGATCCTGAAGCAAGGAACCCAAGATGGTCCCTTATTTTCTATTTTGTATATATTAACACTTGAGACACACCCCTCCAGTCTAGCTAAGGAGTAGTCAAGAAGCCTCTCCCTGTTTGTAGGACCAGCCACTGCTTCACTCTATTCTCTTCATCCTTTCATCCATCATTTAGTTTACCTGTTTTATCAGTTCCCAAAGGTCCAAGCACAATGGATAAAATTAAATCCCTAGAAAGGAAACACTAGCCCAGAACACAAACCTAGTAAGTCAGAAAGTCCACAATTTTGTGACTACATAAAGACTATCAAAGAAACTAGGTATCTCCTTTCACTTTTGAGTTTGGAGGTAATACTTTAAAATTACAAGGTTAACGTTCACCTAGCCCACTTGGAAAATGAAGAAAGGGGGGAAAAAAAACCCAATATAGAGGTAACTGTCAGTTGAACAAGTAGGCTGGAAGCTGTTCTAAAGATAAAGAATCTTTTGGCCTTTTTCTAGATGACTATCTTTAGAATCAACAAAGTGTACTCTAGAGGCATCCATACTTTGGGTTAAGATCTTCATGGATTAAAGAAGAATCTTCAAAATCATAAAGTACTTTAAAAAACCCTGAGCTAATATGCCATCAGAAAACAAAAGGAAAGGCCTTGGAAAACATAACAAGGTTCTCTATATCCAGAATTTTATTTTTGGACAATATCTAATTCAATTTGAGTTGATTCACAATCTATGCTATTTATTAACATTAAACCATTCTGTTGATTCTAAACCTAACATGAAAGTCAAAATTATATGGCTTAACCAAAGCAATGTAAGTGTACATATTATTTCCAGCTGCTTTCCTTTTTGCATAATTAAACTCCATTCGGATGGACAGTACAATGACCTTGTCCACAAATAGTGGCTAGGTGGATTTGGTGATTCAGAAGCCTTTACTCTCACTCAATTCTTTCCAAAACCCTAGGCACACTGAAAGAACTAACTCACTTTAATGACTTATTTAAGTTTTTAAGGCTGGGAGATTTCATGTTTCTAACTTTAATCAAAGAAGAAAGGGATCAGAGAGCTGATTGCTAATAGGCTGCTGAATCAACTAATCCTTGTGACAATGTTTTCTCATTATGGTGTGAGGGGTTCTTTCTTAGCCCTCTTTACAGGTGCTGGTGACAAGCTGTGCAAGACCCAGCAGAATATGTATCTTACTTCAGAAAGGGTTTTCACTCTGCCTCTTTTATAAATAAAAAGTTCAGAGTTGCTCTTCGCCAAAGTTCTTACCTGTATCCATTCTCAACAGCTTCTGTGGACCTCACATTTGCTGTAGCCCTTAGAGTTTTGCTGGACAGGCCAACCACTGTAGGCAAAACCTTGCCTTTAAAATCCTCACAGCTCCACTCCTCTTCTTCATTTAAGGTAGGGAGATATCCACAGACCACCTTTAAGCTCCCAAGCCCACAGTTGTTAATATAAGCTGGGTTTTCTCCCCCACTCCTTACATATTCGAGGTATATATCAGAAGTCAAAAACATCTGGTAGGCATTTTCCTCCATCACTGTCTGAATCTCAGTCTGAGCTTGATCAAACATGATGGAATCTATCTGCTGTTTCTTAATGCTATCTCTTATATAGGTCTTGGTGGCTGGTTTCAGCTGCTTGGAGACAATACAGTTATTCTCGATGTACCTTTTGTAAATTGCTTTGGCTACTCTTAAAGTTTTGCTATCTTTAAGGTTCATCTGCCTGAATCCATTGCAGGCAAACCAAAAGTCTAAGGTATCCACACACTGCTCCCTCTCCAGAAAAGTCCGAAAAAGATATGCCCCATCCTGATCACCCAATAAGGAATGTAAAGACTTGGTCCACCTGGCCAGAGGGGAGTCTGGGGATGCCCTGCCTTCAGGCTCCCCCAAGCCATCTTCATTCCTCCTAGTGTTGGAAGAGATAGGCATAGTCTTGGAGACTGGGCTCTTGCCCTGACCAAGGTGGGCAGACGGCTGGCATGGTGGTGTCTCTCCTTCTTCTCCCGGTACTGGGGGGCGAGGGGCGTCCTCTCTGAAGCTACTGCTGGGGTCTGAGATATGAGTCACCAACACAGCACTACTCATGGCGATAGTGTGTTTCTCACAGTTTCTTCTCTTCTTCCAGTTCCCCTCGGCAATCAGCGTGGTATCTCTCTCTCTCAAGTCAGCAAAGGCTCCTCTGAACCTTCTCTCTGCAAGGGGAAATGGGGGAGGGAGGGAGGGATGGTGGAAGGGAGAGAAAAGAGTATTGATCTAATCAAAACCAGATCCACCCAACATCAAAGCGAGAAAGTAAACAGGCTTTTCAACTCCTCACATTCAAATCAGGCAACCCAGCTATCTCCAATGTGCTAATCAAAAGTATCAGATACACCGTTTCAAAAGAGAAACCTGAACTCCCTGCACATTCTCCAGTAAGGAGGTTTTAAAAAAAAAAAAGGCAGAAAGGGTTGAAGAAATAACCTTCAATAAACCCGCTCCATCTAGCAAATCCCATCCAGCAAAGAGCCAGGTCTCCAAAGGAGCCTCCTCCACCACTATTTGCTCGCTTCCTACCTTCTTCCTCCCCACTCTAGTTCTGATAACATCGCAGAGACCCAAAGTTGAAGTCGCAGGTCGCTGGCAGGTGAAACCAATTTCGCTCAATTACCCCAACTTGGCTTTGGCTACATAGAACTCGAAACTTGCTCTTCCTCCGGCATATGGTTCCCATTCCTCACCACCACACCCCCTTTCCTCTCCACTCTTCTCTCTCTTCTCTCACTCCTTAAAAATTCAGATTATGATCCCCAGAAAAGAGTACTCCCAGTCCAGTGCTGAAGCTGCTGTACACGGAACATACAGTTGGATGTTGCCTGTGACACCCCCACACACACACACATCCCTCCACACACCAAAAGATGCAATTTTCTAGCTGCTTTAAAACCTGATTTAAGTCACCCCTTTGCCTCCCCCCCGCCCCGCCCAGCTCCTCAGAAACCCTGGGGATACTTTCAGCCCTTAAGGGATAAACTGTTACCTGCAGTGCCATCCGCTCCCGCCCACTCCACCCCCCCCCACACACACACACCAGAGACCGGACCAACTCACTATCTCTCAATTCCCAAACTTTTTCTGGGGCTAAGGGGGGGGGCGAGCCCCCTTTCCATTCCAATCACACACCTTTTCCCCCGCAGAACATTAGAATGAAGAATTCAGAAGCAACGAGAGGGAAGGAGACATTCTCAGTAGCCTTGCATGAAAAATCAAAAGCTCTGCATCAGCCTACTTGGGCTCCCCCGTCAAAAAATAAAATAAAGAAAATCCACCAACAGAAAAACCAAGTATACAAGAGGAGAGGACGCTAGACGTAGGGGCTGGAATACAATGGGGGGGGGGGGGTTGGGGGGTTGTCTGGGATGTTGGAGCCCCAGAGCCTAAAAACATCAAATGGGATGGTTGTGGCGCTAGGAGCCAAAGCGCGGCAGTGGGGCGAGGGATTGGGGGTGGGGGTACTGAAAGTAGGAACCGCATAGCCTTAACCATAGATTGCAGAAGTTTGCGGACCTAAGAACCAAAGCTGGGGCGGTTCCGGGATATTAGAGTTCCGCAACCTGAACCATCTGATCTGGAGGTCTGCGGTCCAGGGGACCAGAGGAGGGTTGGAGGAATAGAAGAAAGAAGCGAAAGAAGCCGGGGCGAGGAGGGGGAGGGCGAGGGAAACCAGCTGGGAGAAGGGCAGCGGAAAAGAAAATGAGGTTAAATCTAAGTATTGGCTAGTAGATCTACCTGAAAGGCGAAGGCATAGCGAAGCCGGGTTCTCATCTCCTCCAAAAGGGTTTCCCTGGATAGAGTCCTCCCACTCTTTCCCCGGGAGGGGGGAAAAATAAAGCAACCTTTCTTTCGGAACCAAAGACACGAGGAGGCGGAGGAGGAGAAGCAGCAGTCTTTACAATCCACCCGGCGCCAGGGTACCGGGGCCACGAAGAGAAGAATCTTCAAAAGGACCAATCCTTAAACACCACCCCACACACATTAAATTAAAGGGGAAAAAAATAAAACTCTAGAAATGGCGACGGGGCTGGTAGTCTATCTCTTTCTCTCTTTTTATCCCTCTCTACAAAAACAAAAACAAAACAAAAAAGGGGCTAAAGATCTAAGACGGAAGAGGAGAGTGAGGGGAGGAATAACCCTCACCAAACTCCTAAACCACTTGCTTCCTTCGCGTCCTAAGCAACGACTGAACCCCTAACTAAGCTCTCAGGGCCCCTTAGGACTTCACTGGGAGTCGCTGGAGGAGGGGGTGGAGGGAGGAGGAGAAAGGGGTGGGGGAAAGAGAGGGGTGGAGGGGTACGGGGAGAACAGCCAGCCTTTCATCTCACCTACCAAACACACACGCAGACGCGGGGGGTGAGGGGGTGTGTGTGGAGCGCGCACACATAAATAATAATGATAATAATCAGACCACAAAAAGATCTCTCCCAACCACCTCCTTCCCTTCCCCCGCCCTGCGCGCACGCACACACACACACACACTTCCCCACTTGGATAAGTATTTGCCACAGATCTTTCTGCTTTAGAATCAAGAATTGGGGGAGTCGGGGCGGGGAGTGTGTGTGATAAAGAATCTACTCCCACCTCCCCTCAACCTTCCCCTCCCTTACGCTGTTCGCGGCTCTCTTCCTCGCTTGCCTGGGAGCGAGCACCGAAATAGCTTTCCTGAAAAACTTCAAAGCTTCAGCCAAGAGCACATCAAAGGGTTCCAGAGAGGGGCCAGCGCCGTGATCACAGCATTCTTTGCCACTTACCGTGGATCCACTCGTCTGCACCACTGCGAAACCTCGAAGGCTCCTAGCACTGGGCCCCCTGGCCTGGACCGGGGTTCCGCACCCAAACACCCCAGTCCTGCCCAGCTTTGCAAAGACATCAGAGAACCTGGGCGGTTTTTTTTTGGGGGGGGGGGGGAGGAACGTGAGGAAGGAGGTGGGAATGTATGAATATGAATACAGTAATGTATGAATATTTTTTTAATCTAATTGAAGGGGGGTATTGAATGGGAACGCTCCACCACCCCTTTTTATGCAAAAGATCCGAAGCCTCGGCCACCACCATACCAGTTTCCTTTCCCTCCCTCTTGAGCCCCCCTCCCTCCCCTTCTTTCAACACAGGACTAGTTTCCAGCAGTCATTCCATGCACCAAATGTCCTCCGGGCTATTCCAACAAAAACTGAGCTGTGGGTTTAACTGTGCACATCAAAGGCAGGAGCCGAGAAGCACGGTCCTGAAAGGGAGATAAGCGCCTTTCAGCAACACTCCGGTCCCCTTCAACTAACCCACACCTCTGGAACATAACCTCCCACACACACATACATACATATACACACACCTTTCGCCAACCCCACAGCCCTCTCCTAGTCCCCCCCCCCCATCCGAGAGCTGCCCCAATCCTTCGCTCCCCTTCTGCCGCAGCCCCCTCACTGCAGCCAAGGACATGAGAATTCCAGGCCTAGAAGAGCTAGGGAGCGTGTTATAATTTTGGGTTCCACCCCACCTCAAAACATTTCTTCGATTAGGATTTTCCATTGCACGTTACATATACATTACTATACATATAAGATATACAAATATAGCTTTTTTTGCAAAGGAGTTGGAAGTTGAATACAGGCAGATATTTACACCATTTTATGGATTATTATTTTTTTTTTAATCCCCGGAGTTGTTACTAAGTTACCAGGACCTTATCAAAGAGAAGCAATCTCGAGCCAACTCCCCCAGGCTTTGGAGCGTCAGAAGTAAGTGATCCCGCCGCCCCAATCGTATTAGCCCAGCAATCCCCACAGAGCCCGAGGAGCCTTAAAGGGACAGGCCCCCCCCACTTCCAACATCCCCCCCTCCCGACTGAATCCATCACCCCCAGTCTCTGCAGCCGCCCTCAGCTGCAGCAAGTTCCATTCCCCACTTTAACCCTTCCCTTGCTGAGCTCTCTCCTTTCAGAACTTGAGTTTCTGACTTCTTTAAATCCCTGCTTCCCTTCTCCATTCCTCCCGCCCTCCGCCCCACCCCCAACCGCCGGGCTATGAGCTCCCCTTCCCCCCAGCACTGGAATGCAAGTTTATGTGTAGCATTCTGGCTGTACTCTGTACTGCAAGCCCCGCTGTCGACTTTTTCCCCCCCCTATCATCAAACATTTGCCCTCGCCCCCGCCCCGCGCCTCCTCCCTCTCCTTTTCCCTTTGAATTAAAGTTTCCCTGGGGAGCTTTAGCCTGCTTACTGGAGAGGGTGGTTTCATACCTGTGAGTTATACTGGTAAGATTTCAGCCTATCCAAGCCTGAGCACACACATGCGTGGATGTGTGCATGTATGTGAGTCTGAATGAGTTTTGTGCAACTACGACTGCAGCTGACTAATGCAACTGAGCTGGGTCTATGAGTGATAAAGGGGAAGGAGATGTATGAGTCGATGCTTAGGTGCTCTAGAGGGAAACAATCCTGACACCTAATTAGAAGGCATTTCCCAATCCAATTAAGATGAAAATCCCCACGTCACCCCTTGTTCTAGTCCCAAGCCTCTTCATTAGTGGGACGTGCACACAAAAACGATGTCTCGTAGCCACCAAACTGTTCTAAGGTGTTCACATCCTCCCATGTGTTAAATATTAAACAGGCATGGAATATTTTTTCTCCAGACACAAGGTTTTAATGTTTTGAAAACTTCTCAATTCCCCCTCCCCGTCTTCAACCCCTTGCCCTCTTCAAGTTCTCTCCCCGATCTGAGCGTTCAAAAGACCTGTGGTCATAACCTCTTGTCGCTGGGAAGAAAATAGTCCTCAGACCCAGGAACATGAAGGGGGAAAAACAATTTTTTTAAGAGATGGGGGAGGTGTCTTTTCCCCTTTTGGTACGATGAAACCCCCTTTACAATGAGACGATTTAATTATTAAATTTTCTTTCTGTTTGTCTTTTTTAATTAAAGTACAGTGTACACCCAGAACTCCAACCCTCTGTGTGTGACAAGTTTCCCCCAACAAAATCAAAATTACTCCTAGCGCAACATTTTGAAATTGCCAATTTTTCAAGTCACTTGTCTTTCTTGCTGAACTTAATATATGAGAATCCTTTTAAAATGCAAAGGTGCCTACTCTACCCTGTTATTAGGCTGTGACCTGCCATGAACAGAAAAGGATAGTTCTCTCCTTACCCATCCAACTAAGTAAAAGAAAACAAGGTCTGACACCCAGCTGGCAATTCAGTGCCCTCAGCCTCTATAGAGCAGGGCTGCTCTTTTGTTATTTTAGTGAGCCAAACTAGGATGAGGTTAACCAGAAGCTGACTGGTCTTTAGGAGAAAGGGGTTGAGGGGCCCCAGAAGCACTGTTGTCAAAATAGAAACCACAAAGTCACCTCCACCCCCAAACACACACAATACCCTTGATCTCCTTGGTAAACTGGCAGACTGACTTCCCTCTACATAGAACTACATGTTATTCCTAAGCAATTCTCCCCACTGCACCCCTACACACAGAGAATGTAAGCTTTCATAGTAGATATTTAATTATTGCTTGTTAAAATGACTTTGATATAGGGTTTTGTGTATGAAATGTTTTCTGAATCCATCATGGGAAAGAGAAAGGGAGGAGTATGGGAGTCATTTTTGCCTTAGGGGGTCCCCAGTGGGGAAGACAAGTGTAGTTGGGAGGAATGAGGGAAATGAGAAGAGGAACCCTGTAGGGTGAGCTCAGAATTCAACATTCCAGCCCAGGAGAATAATGCAAGTGTCTGTCCCTTCAGAGTTTGTGACCAAACTGTGAATTCATACATAGAGCTACAAGTTTGCATAGATATCACTTGCACTATTGATGGAAGTATAAATTGGTCCAATCAGTCTGAAAAACACTTTGGAATTATGTGGGGAGAAAAATGTGATTAAAATGTCACCCTTTGACCCAAAGATCACATTGCTAGGAATAGTCCTCAAAGATATCAAAGATAGAAAAGTACCAGGTTTTGTGGTAGCAAAAGACTGGGAACAGAATAGATGCCCGCTGATTGGAAAATGGATAAACAAAGTGTGGTACATTAATGTAGTGGAGTATCATTGCATCATTACAAATGATGAGCATGAAGAATTCAGAGAAGCATGGGAAGGCTTACATGAACCAATATAGAGTGAAGTAATCTGAATGTAGGAAACAATAGCTGTATACAGTGACTGTAACAAGACAAATATAAAGAACAATAAAACCAAACTAAATTCTGTGTAGTTTTATAGTGTCCAAACAAGGCCCAGGAAAAGAGACTGGAAAATGTATTTCCTGCATTTCCTTGGAGAGATGGGTGATTGTGAAAGTAGAATGTTGTATATGCTGTCAGTTTTTGCCAATGTGTCAATTGGTTCTGCTCAATATAGTAAAAAACCCCAACAACTTAGGTAGAAGAGTTGGTTAGCTAGGGAGAGGAGAATAAAGGGATATATTTGGAAATGAATACAATGTAAAAACAAGACATAGATCAAAGTTCTTTGTGGGGGGGAGACATTCAGGTCCATTTATACTTAATGTGGCCATCTTTATGTCTAAAGGCATTGAGCTATGTCTACAGTGAGCATTGGTATAAAAGAGTATATTAATAACTGAAATTTGTTTAGTTTCTCCAGATAAAGAGCTTCAGCACAGAAAAATCCAATCAAAATAGGCAATATTCAGAGAGGGTTTTCAAAGTGGAAAATGGACACTTTGCCTTCACGGGTGGTTTTTCTCTTTTCTTCTCATAGCTTTCCCAGGCCTTTTATTCCATTCCTTGATTCCTCCCTGGAAAGTTGTTAAGAACTATAGATAGGGTTTCCTTTTACTCCCTGATGGTTTTGTGGAGACAGAAATGAGGAGTGAGTACCTGGTCCTCTCTCTTAGTAATAACATATCAGAGCATTTGGTTTCCAGGGAATATGTTTGTCCAGCCACTCACCTACCTAATTCAATAATGTTTACTATTTACTGCTTCTTCTATCATCAAACACTATAGGCTAGTACCAAAGACATATGACCTCCTAGATTTATGGGGTCATTTGACCACTTGTTGCTCATACTGCCACAGGAAAAACCAAAGCCTTCTCTTCCTGTCTCTTTCTTAAGAGAGTATGGTTTTCCATTTTTCCCTGTTCTCCCTGGCAGCAGATATATCATGTGACCAATTGTAATCTTGTACTGTTGCCTGGAAACTGGAAAGCAAAGTGATGGATTACTGCACATGCTCACTGTTCTCTCTTTTTCTTTAAAAAAAGAAAAAGAAAGTGGGGGTGGGTGGGGAACCACCCCACAGGGAATGAGCAGCACACTCCACCTAACTAGAGACAAATTCAGTAAAATAAAGGGTGGTCCTTTTTCCCCCTGGAACTAAACATAGCTAAAACAAATCTAAGGGAGTAAGAATCTTTTAGAAGGGACCCTGAAAGTTCATTTGCTTCATTTCCCTCCCTTTAGGTAGGACCTCACCTTAGCCATTCAAGAGAAGAAGACAAATTAGACAGGATCTTAGGGTTGGGAATTCCAATAAACAATGCTGTTTTTAATTGAGAGGATTTTTCTCTCTTTTGGGATGAGGTCTGAGAAACAGATCTCACTTGGATTGGGGAAATGGATAGTGCCTCCAGGTGAAGGAGGGCCCTATTAGAAAAGGTAACAGTTACTCTGAAGAAAGTTTTTAAAAGAAACTGAAAAATTAAAATATCTGTCAAGAGCAAGTCAACCAGTCACCCATCCTAGCAAAGAAGGCTGTTCTCCTACCATTCGTACTACTTACCAGTCTAATCTAACACAGGAGAGCCTGCAAAATAGAAGACCTAAGATAACTTCCTTTGGTCCTATTCAAGGCCAGCCCAAGGATCACAGATCACAGGATTTAGAAATGAAAAGGATCTTGGAAATCATCTTAACCAACTCCCTCATTTTACAGATATCTATCTATAATGCCTTCCTCACAATGTTGTTGCTAGGGAAAAGATTAGATAATAAGGTTTTTATAAACCTTAAAGGATTAAAGGCCAATTATTGTTATTACAAGTGAGGAAACTGAGGACCAAAGAAAAGAACTTAAAGTCACATCAGTCAAAAAAAGGTAGAACAGAAATTAGAACCCATTTTCTATGTTCAGTCCAATTTTGTTTTTATTTTGTTTTTAGAGACAGGGCCTCTCTATCTCTTCTAGACTAGTACAATGGCCCCTCAATGGCTCATTCCCAGTACTTTCTGCACAGAAACTTAACCCTGCTTCATTTTTCCCAATCTATACTATCAACCTGGACTGCTGTTAGTCAGCCTGATGGCCCTCTTCTCTTAGGAACTCACCATAATAGTGCCAGACTTAGTGAAGACACTCAATTAATTTTAGCCCTACTGAAGCTCAGAACTCCTCAACTCAGGCCAATCATTCACCTCAGTTTCCCCAGCAGCAAGAACTACAATTATGTACCATCATCAGACCTTCAACACTCCTCTCTTTTTGCCAGTTGCCTGTCTAAGACACTTTGTGGGTTAAAGGCCCATTCCCTTCATTGCAGAAGCAGAGGACTTTAGATACCTTTGTCATGGTTAAGTCATGTAGTTAAGGTTAAGTTTCAATCACATCCAACTCTTTGTGACACCCATTTGGGGTTTTCTTGGCTAAGATACTGGAGTAGTTTGTGATTTCCTCTTCCAGTTCATTTTACAAATGAGGAAACCAAGGCAAACAGGGTTAAGTGACTTGCCCAGGATCACACAGCTAGTAAGTGTCTGAGACCAGATTTGAACATAGGAAGATCATTACTCCAGGCAGGATGCTCTACCCACTGTGTCACCTAACTGCCCATATAGAATACTACATACTTGCTAGACATAGTCAATGGGTTGGTTAGTTTTGCTGAATTCTTTGTTAGAAGGTATAAAGAGGAGGAGAAAGGGATTTATTTTTAAATGATGTCAAAGTAAAAACTATCAATAAAAATTAGATAGATAGATAGATAGATAGATAGATAGATAGATAGATAGATGATAGATAGATAGATAATTTTAAAGTAAATGCCTACTAAGGGAATATGGCTAACAATTAAAAGTATTTTAGCCTTTTATTTGACTGAAGCACTGAGCTCCCTAACTAATTAACTAACATTGTTCTACATTATCTGATAATCCAAAATGTTTCTGGTACTTATCAGGTGATCAGCATCCCACATGTTATTCATTTCTATAGGTCCCCCAATAGGTTCAATTCATTTGAAATATGGATAGGTCTAATTGGTCTTTCTTGGAGAAAGGATGATTAGGTGGTGGGTTAGGTTTACTTATGTCAGAACTGTCCTTTTACCATTGTTCTATCTCCCTCCTTTTCCCCTCTCTTTAACTATACCTTCAAAATAGCATCAGGTATTCAAAAATTCCCTGAAAATTTGAAACCCTGAGGGAAAATGCAGGGTTCTAGGGTTTAAGGGAGGATGAAACAGAAATGATGAATTGAAATATATGTAATATTAATTTTTCCAATGCCTTTTCCAACAGCTTCTTTAGGGACATAAAATTGCATTACATGTAACTTGGTTTGCTCATAAAATAACTATGCTTGTTTTATTAAATTTTAAATGACCATTTATGAAAACAATAATTAAAAATATACTAACTAAATTTACTTTTAAGGGCTTTAAACTTTTATTACAATTGAAAGTATAAGCTGCTGGATTCAAGGAATCCAGCATCTTTGAGTTTTTGTCAGTTTATGAGAAGCAGACAAAAACCTGAGAACAAAATCAACATTTTAGGAAAATAAAGTTACTATGTCTTTTAGATACAATGTTCTCTATATTATCAAACAGATCCAGTAAGACCTCATCTTCAGAAAAGAAGCTGAGGGAAAAAAAGAAGAAAAATAAATATCTCTCAAACTCCAAGTAGATCTTTGCCATTTGGAATTTGGCCTAATTATTTTCATTTTCTTAAGTTGCTCATATTATATCAATCCCCAGCTCAAAATCCATCAATGTCATATTGAATTAAATCTCAGTTTCTTTGTCTAGCATATAAGGTCCCTTAAAATCAGACTTTCATCCACTTTTGCAGCCTTATTTCCCATTTCTCTTTGCACACCCTATCTTTCTACATCTCTGGGGCCCACAATAGGAATGCCCTCCCTCCCTGTCTCTGCCAGTTGAAATACATCCATCAGTATATCAAACTCTGAAATGGGTTTTACCCCTCATTAGATATTTTTCATCCGATTCCACTTTCAGCACTTTGTCCTTCTATTTATAATACTTATCACATGCTATTTTTCAGATAGTATTTTCTCTCATCGATTAGATCCCCAAGTTTCTGTTATGTACATCTTCATATTCTCCTCAGCTAGGTGGCCCAGTGGATAGAGTGCCAGGTTTGGAGTCAGGAAGACTCATCTTCATCAGGATGACTCTGGCCTCAGACCCTTATTAGCTGTGTAAATTTAGGAAAGTTACTTAATCCTGTTTGCCTTAGTTTCCTCATCTGTAAAAAGAGCTGGAAAAGGAAACAGCAAGCCACTCCAGTATCTTTAAGAAAACCCCCAAATGGGGTCATGAAGAGTTGGACACAACTGAAACATGACAGAATATCTTCATCAATGACTAGTACATAGTAAGATTCAATAAATGCTTGTTATTTAATGGATAGATTTTCTGAACTGTCACTCAAAATTTTCTGATTCTTATTATACTTTATTTCGTCATCTAAATGGCTTTCAGAAATTTGAAGACTTCCTGGAATTGAGACGGGCTTTTCTGTGCATCCACGAGCTTTTTTATTTCTCACTTTGATGTATTTATAAAGTCAGACGGATTTCTTTCATTTACAACAGAAAATGAAAGAATCTAAAGCAGATGAGCCACACAAGAGGTCAAAGGGTATATTGTATAAAAGTGGGAATTAGCTTCCGCAGGATTCCAAGCTGTCTTCCTGACCTGTGCTCTACACCATCTGAAAGGACCTTCTCCTCATCAAACTCATAGATCTAGTGATAGAAGGCACCCCAGAGGATGGCTAGCCCAACTCCCTTGTTTTACAAATGGGAAAACCAAGGTTGAACTGATGCAGAATAAAGTAAACAGAATCAAAACATATTATAACAGCAATATTATGCTGTTGTGTTATATTATAAAAGCAAACAAAAATATAAAGACTTTTACAAACTGATATAGAACAAAATAATCAGGAGAACAATGTATGAAATAACAGAAGCACTGTAAAACAAACAACTTCAAAAGTTATAAGAACTATGATCAATGCAATGACTATCCATGATTCTAGAGAATTGGATGAAATATTCTATTCATTTGCTAAGTTAAATATATAATACTATATATATAGTTATATAATTATATCACATATGTTATAAAACATAATATATATAATATATAATAAAATATATTTAAATATAACTATACACACATATGTATATACACATGTATGCATGTATACTATATATATAGTTATTGTTCAGTTGTTTCATTTGTACCCAGCTTTTTTTTTGCAATTCCATTTAGAGTTTTCTTGGCAAGGATACTGGAGTTGTTTGTCTCTAGCTCATTTTCCAGATGAAACTGGAGCAGAGTTAAGTGATTTGCCTAGGGTCCTACAGCTAGTAAGTGTCTGAAGCCAGATTTGAACTCCAGAAAATGAATCATCCTGACTTTATGCCTGATATTCTATTCACTGGGCCACCTAGCTGCTAAATATAATACATATATAGACACATATCCATTGACGAAATTTGTTTTGCTTAACTATGCCTATTTATTAGAAGGGACTTGGTTTTCCTTTCTCCTTTTTTCAGTGGAATAGGAATCTGGGAGGGATGTAAAATAAGTTTTCTCTTATTTCTAAAAAAACTCCTTTAAAAATAGATAGAGAGGGGAGGTGCTACAGATGTGAAATGTTGCATGCACTTTCAGATGAGGTCATTTGTTAGTTTTGCTTAATTGTTGTTGTTATTTTTTAATAAGAGAGCTCTGGAGTGGGGATAATCTGTAGATGTTTGTAATGTAAAAAGCAAAACATATCAATAAAACGTTTTTAAAAAGAAAGAAAAACAAAGCCTAGGGAGGCTAATTGGCTTGCACCAGGGTCACACAGGTAATAAATATTAGAGGAAAGAGCTGAACCCAGAGCTATTTGATTCCAAGCCATCACTCTTACAAATATACCATGTTGTCTCCCATACAAAGACTTGCTTTGCAGCTTGTGTTGTAATCTGATCAAATGCACTTTAATTCCTTTCCACATAGAATCACAGAAATGTCCAAGCTGAAGGACAGCTTTTGCACCAAATCCTACATTTTATAATTGAGGAAACTGAGATCCAGAGAAAGAAAATGAATTGCTGATACATTTTATCATGATCAAGAAAGTGTGCCTCTTGTTTCTCAAACCCCACACTGTTTCCTCCCCACCATTCTGTCCTTCCATCTTGAATCTAAGACAATTACAGCCTTCTAGACTACATGACAGGAAAATAAAACTTTTTTCATAATAAAATATTTTCTTCTGTACTTCTAACTGGAAATATTCTTAGAGCTTCAAAAACAAGTTGAATTTATTTTGATATTTAACATTGGCATTTGACAAAGAACTGAGAAAAGTATAGTCCGATTCAAATGCAGTGACTGTTGAAGTTGATTTTAGAATTACCAGTAAATTGTCCCATTGAACCCAGAAAGCATTTTCCTCAAGTATGATTCATCCAATCCATAAGGTGCCAGAGAGAATTTTTTCTAGGTTTTGATATCTCAGAGTAAGCAAGTGCTGCATTCAGCTACTACAATGGAAAGAGTGTAGGAGAGGAAAAAAGCAAGTGGGAAATAGCAATATAACTCCTAATCAGAGCATCACCCATGGCTTCTCCTTGAAGTAAAACATATTTGCCAATAGGTTAAGAAGGGACTTCTAGAAAATCACAACAGAAGTGGCTTTGGAATGGCTGAATTAGGGCATGTGAATTGTTCCATAAGAAACAGTTAAGGGGATAATTTCAGAGAAACCTGAGGAAAAACTGATTCAAAGTGAAGTGAGCAGAAAGAGGAAAACAATTTGTACAAAAGCAATATTATAGAAGTAAACATCTTTGAAAGACTTTAAGAACATTGATGAATGCAGTGACAAGCTTGATTCCAGAGGACTGATGATAAAGAATGTTACCTTCTTCTCATGACAGAGAGGTGATGGACTGAATATGCAAAATAAGGCATATTATTGGGCATGGACAGTATGGGGATTTGTTTTGATTAACTATTCATATTTGTTACAAAGGTGGTTTTTTAGCAGAGTGGGATCAGAAAGAAAGAAAATACATGTTTGATAACTGAAAAAAAAATAACAGTCAGAAAGCCAATCTGCAATTGATGTACATGCACGTTGGTCCAGATGGGACCCTTGCCTGTAGCATTAGCAGCAGAATTTCTTCATGGAATAGCAACCATTGCTCCTTCCTTCTTCCCACTCCAGTCTAGCTTCCCTTCTTGTGTATCCTTCTCAAAAGTTGCTAAGAGATTCAAAACAATAGTGTGCAAAGTAGGGGCTTTGCTTTAGCAGGAACTATTGATAAATATCTTTGTTAATGCCTATTTGGAGGTGCAAAGTTCTATTTTCCTTGGATTGTTACTTTCTTTGATAGTTATATCCAACATAGGAATAACATGGTATAATGGATAAAGTACTAGTCTTGTTATCAAAACTTGAATTCAAATTCTTTCTTTGATACTGATTAGCTGTGTGACTGAGCAAGTCACTTAACCTCAGTATTTTTCAGGAATTGACCCATGACAGGGGTTCATAAGCTTTTTTATTGTCATGTACTCTTGCAGACAAGCACATGGATCCCTTCTTGGAATAATGTTTTAAATGAATAAAATAAAAGGTATAGAGTTACAAAGAAAGAGGAGGAAGAGAGGAGGAGGGAAAAAAAGAGGAGAAGGAGAGGAAGAGAAAGAGAAAGAAAGAAAAAAGAGAGGGAGGGAAGGAAGAAGGAATAGATAACTGTAAACTTTACTAAAAATTTCATGGTTCTTTAAAATAGTAAGAAAAATAAAGAATGAAAAGCCATTTTTGTCATCTATGAGGATTTTAAAAATAATACGATTTTCATCATAATTACAGATGAGTAAACTATAACTACAATTAACACTTCACACAACCAAGATTAAGTTATTCAGCAACTCTACCCACCTAGAAGACAGCTAAATTCAAATAAGGAAATAAAAGAGACCTCTGAGTAGCCAAAATAGACATTGTAAAATCCTTACACAAAATATCAGAAGATCATATATATTTTCCCATTCTTTATTCTTCCTTCTAACCTTATTCATAGCCTATTTATTTCTATTTTGCATGTAATTCTAAACTTGTCCAATTAGCTTCCAAAATAAGAACAGAGTTTAAGGTATAAATCAAAAGAAGGGGGAAAATAGCATTTAAGATCCTGATGTATTAACCACAAGAAGCATTGGATTGTAGAGAAAAATTACAAAATATTAAGACAAAAAAGTAATTTAGGTCTATTTAGTGTTGGGGAAAACAATTCTAAGCCTTCTTCAATAGCCCTGAAAGGCCTAATGTATTACATACAACATAGTACAACAAATGATGCTCATGATGCCTCTTAAATCATCAATAAAAGGCTAAGTGGCATTTGTATATTTTGATGTTATCTTATTCAGATGGATACTCTCTTTTTGCTGTCACATCCTGGTATAATTCCTAGGCTTTCCCCCCATAAGTAACCCACAGGTGATTCTTCCCTAAATGCTAAAGCCTTCATAAAAATCTCTTTACCTTGAGTAGGTACCAGGGGGGTACATTGACTTATTCATGGATTATCTCTTGCTCTGCCTACTTGGTCAATCCTCCTTTTCCATGTTAGTTCTTTGATAGGAATATATTGTCCCCTTCTCAATGTCTCCCAAGTGTCTATTGCCCATAACTTTAATTCTTCAGAGATTATATTGTTCCAAAACTCACAGTCATATTATATCACCATAAAATATTGACATAAAAAATATCAGCCTCTATTTCAGGAAGAAATGTGGGATCATTTATTGGGTAATTTCCCCAAAAGCAATCTAACCCACTCTTCTTTCTCTTCCTCCTCTTCTTTCTCCTCCTTCCCCTTCTATTCAGTTCTAGCCTCAGTTCATGCATAGAGCCTAGATAAATCTATGGTTTGCCATCTAAATGTGTCAGAGTTTTGACAATAGGCATTCTTTATCCATTTGGTTTCTTCCATGGAGATGTTTAGGACAAACTCTTCTGAGTGATTACATAGATTTTTTTTGTTTGTTTGTTTTTTAACCCTTAACTTCTGTGTATTGACTTATAGGTAGAAGAGTGGTAAGGGTAGGCAATGGGGGTCAAGTGACTTGCCCAGGGTCACACAGCTGGGAAGTGTCTGAGGCCGGATTTGAACCCAGGACCTCCCGTCTCTAGGCCTGGCTCTCAATCCACTGAGCTACCCAGCTGCCCCCTACATAGATTTTTTTTAGGAGTTTCAGGAGCTTGATGCAATCAACACAATATAATTCACAAAGAAGAACATCTAGAGGACCTCACTATCTATAAGGAAACCTTCTTTAATTTGAACTTTGTGCTCTACCCTCCAAGACAGTGGCATACATGTTTGTTAAACAGATAGTTTCTGTGATTTATGACTTGCTTAATATTAATAACTGGTTAGTAGTTGAACAGACTTATCAAGATTACTTTCCAAAATAGATGGATCAATTCACAGTTCCACCAATGATGTATGTGTCCCTATTTTCCCATATCTCCTCTAACATTTGTCATTTTGCCTTTTTATCATTTTAACCAATCTGATAGGTGTGAAATGATATCTCAGAGTTATTCTGATTTGTAGTTCTGTAATTAATAATAAATTAGAGAATTTTTCATATAGTTACATGTAGCTTTGATTTCTTCATCCAAAAACTATCTATTTGTATCTTTTGACCATTTATCAATTGGGAAATGGCACATATTCTTATATGATTTCAAAAAGTTCTTTCTATATTTTAGATATGAGATATCTATCCAAGATACTGTCTATTAAAATGTTTTCCCAGTATTTTACATTTCACAATACTTTCTATCTCTTATTTATTCATAAATTCTTCTATCCATAATCCAATATATGCTTCCTGTTTTCCTAGTTTGTTGATAATCTGATTCCAATATTAAATAAATTGTTTAGAACAATTGGTAAAGAATGGATCTTTTTTCATTGTTGCATAAGCTTGGTCAGTTTTACCTTGACTTTAAATTGTCAGAGTTTGGGGGAAGTTTTGTTTTGTTTATTTTTACAGATGAAATGACTAATGATGTTTTTGGATTCTCCTTCACACCATCGTTTGCCATATTTAGTTCCGCAAAAACATTAAATAGGTAAAGGTTATATCAAAAGAAATCTCCTGATTAGTTCTGGCCAGAGTATACGTGACTGCAGTTGGACCCCTTTTAGTGCTTACAGGTTCTCTCTTTGGAGTTGGCCTCTAGACTCACAAATTTGCTCTGATCCTTCTTAGTGGGCTACATCCATTTGCTCAGTGCTGACGAACTTGGAGATTCTGGGGATGACACAATCATCTACTGGCCCTCACATTAGGGGAAAAGAAAAACAAATTTGGGAGACCTTAAAAGGAGTGACTGCTCTGTGATCTAGTCTTCTTTCCTGTCCTTGAAGTATGGCAAATAACTTCCTCTTAGATACTTGTTGTGAAGGGAAAGCTGCTCACACATGACTGGTAGAAAAAAATAGTCTTCCAGGTGACCTTAAGCCTGGATCCTGCATTCCTGGCTGCCTCTTCCACTTTGAGTTTTTTAAACTGGACATTAGTGACCAAATAGTAATCAGAAGATGAATGTTTCCTACATGGAGAAAATCTTATGAGTTTAAGAATTTAGGAGCTCCTAAGTCCCTCAGCAAGTTGTTGATTCTTCATTTCAAAAAGGACCAATGATATCACATAGTGATGCCTTGACTTGTGCATGAATTAGATTTAAGTGAGGCATAGTTACACAGTCAGCAGCCTCACTCTCTTTTCTAGAGTCATCAAAAATCCAGTGGGAAAACAAAAATCAGGATGCAGTGAATGATCTTGGCATCTTTGATATTTGACCAATGTAGGCTTCAGCCACTTTTATGTTGGTTGACCAAAGGAACTATGGCTATCTCAAATGCTTCTTGAAGTAGACAAGAAAAGTCTACTTACCCACCACATTCCCCTAGCCTAGCTTGCTGGAAGCTATGGACTTTGAGAGCAAAGGTGAATATAAAATGACTATTCAGTAGTTCTACAAAGTACTTTATACTTAAAGTTTGGATATTTTTAATATCAACTTCCTAGGAAGATATAATAGTGGTAATAAGTTTCTGCTTCTTTATGTTTGAGGCTTTATAAATGAGAACTTGTGAGGTGTGTGTGTGGTGTGTGTGTGTGTGTGTGTGTGTGTGTGTGTGTGTGTGTGTGTGTGTGTTTTAGCATTTTTCTGGAGAGGCAGAAATAAGTAAATAAATAAATGCCTTATACCTGATCTACAATGTTGCTGAGTACCTTTCTAGTGCTTTTTGGGAAGGCCTAAACATGAACCAAACTTAAGCTTTAAGTGATTTTCCCTGGGCTTTCAGGGTGTGGGTGTAAAGAGCCAAGGAGTGTAGGAAAGAGAAGCTGACACCTCTCTTCAGAGACTAGGATTCCCTCGACCTTGGCCAGGAATGAATCTGGGCCAGGTGTGTTGGTCCTGAACAGAGGATCCTTCTTTAGGGAAAAGGCAAGAAATTCCACCTCTTCAGACCCATCAACAGTTTCTCTGTGTTGGGACAATATTGTAGAAGCAGCCACAGAAAGAAGACTTCTGGATCATTCATTTAACAAAAATTTATGAGATAGATATGTAATAAGTAAAAGAGGCCTAAGGAAGCCCTATGCAAGATATAAAGAAGAATCAAATAGTCCTTGCCCTTGAGGAGTATGAAGATGAGATTAACTCTCTGCTGCCCATTTTTAGATTTGATCACCAGAAGTGTATACAGCCCTTATAGTATAGAAGGGGAGAAAGATATGTGCTAATATTAAATATTATAGTCCTTTAAAAGATTTGCAAGCCATTATCCATACTTTATATAACTTGCTCCTCCTAACAATTCTGTGAGGTTAAGGATAACAAGCATTATTATTCTTATTTTACAGATGACAAATCTGAGGCATGGAGAGATTAAATGAATCTTTCTTAAAGTCATATGTGGAATTTAAATAGAGTTCTCTCAACTCAAAGTCCAATTCTTTCCACTGTACCATATTGCCTGCTATGTACCTGGATATAAATAATTGAATGAATTCAGCACATGGCTCACTGTCTTCATTTCTACCTTAACTCCTACCCTCCACATATACCAAGGGATATCAGCATACATTTTTATTTTCCCTTAAACCAAAACTTCCTAGTTCCCAAATCGCCTTGCTCTATTCCTACCCTGCTTCAGATATACATAAGAATGTTTACACTCCAGATCTTGTTTATCATTTGTGATCATGTACAAATATACAGTGATTAAGAACCCAGAAATGTCTTTATCCAATTATAATACCCTACCATTTTACCTCTCCTAAGTCTATGACCTTGACCTTCAATTCCTCAGCCTCTTAGTACTTTCCCAAGCCACCACAACTACTCCAGTACACTGTCTTCCCTTCTCAAACTTGGCCCTTTGGTTAACCATTTTAACTCTATACTATCCTCCATTCCTGAATCCCTTAATCCCTTGATCTAGCACTATTTATGCCTTACCAAATCCTGCTCCTGGATCACTCTCACCATCCCTCTCCTCTACTCCTACCTATCCAGATGCTGCTGAATAAAGCTGGAAGAATTCATTTAATTATACTCTACTACAAAGAAATGTTATCTCGTTTGACTAGGACCCTCACTGCAACAAGGCAATCATTTTACTCTTCCTAGTTTATTTTTTTTTTCATCCTCAAACAAACTCCTTTTCTCTCAAGCCTTCCACACTATTCCTCACCATACCCTCTCCTCAGCTAAGCATCTTGTCTCATACTTTATTGAGGGAATTGAGACCATTTGATATGATCTCTGTTTTCTTCCTTTCTCATCTCGCAACCCCTTGACAACATCCCCACTATTTCCTTTACTTCATTGTCTTGATGGAAAGGTGAGACCCTTTTCTTCACTAATCCCTTTATATGTATAAAGTCTTGTTCACATGCTGTCCTAGTTTCTCCAACATTGTCCCTGCTATCATCTCTCTAATCTCCATTCTCTTCCTCTCTACTGGTTCTATCACTGATGCCTGCAGAACATATTTAAGTCTCTCTTATCCTATAAAACAAAATTTCACAAGATCCTACTATTCTGATAGCTATTATACTATATCTCTCCTTCCTTTCTCAAATTCCTTGAAAAGGGTGCTTATATTTTGCCTCCACTTCCTCTCTCCTGATTCCTTTCTAATAGTCGTCTGTGGTCTTGCTTCTGATGTTATTTTTCAATTGAAACTGCCCTCTTCAAAGTTACCTGTGATCTCTTAACTGCCCAATCTAATTTAGTCCTCATCCTCCTTGATCTCTGCATTGCATTTGAAACTGCTGACCAAACTCTGTGCCTATACACTCTGGGTTTTTACAACACTGATCTATCTTGATTCTCCTCCTACCTGTTTTGACTGATCTTTCTCAGCCTCTTTTGCAAGATCATTATCCACATTTTGCCTCCAAATGTTTATTGATTGATTAAATCATAATATGAGTACAATAAGAGGTGCTAAATTCCATTGGTTCCCAAGAACACTTAGAACAATTTCACAACCACCCTCCTCACTGACACTAAAAAAATACTTTATCACATCTTGAAGATTTTTATTATATGCAAGGCTATTAAGTTTGATCATCCTGGTAGCATTTGGAAATATATTCAACATTATCATGTTGTTTTTCCTCTCAGAATAACTCACAGCATGTAAACATTTCCACATACTAGAAGTTGGCTCACTATTTTACTCAGGGAGGGCTGGGGGAGGAAAAATGTATTTGTGTTTTATAAAAAATAGGAAGCTACAAATAAAAACTGACTAATGGTATCCCCTTAGAATAAATTGTAAACACCTTCCTGGCCCTGTAGGCCTGACCTCATGGCTGCAGTTAGGAAGGTGGTTTAAAGCCTCTAAATATTAGATTAGTAGGAATTTATAATTTAGCCAGGTCGTGAAAATAGCAATGCAGCTTAAAATATAGAACATTGTTCTAAATTTAGGATAATTCAAAATGATTACCTTTCCATAAACATATATTCTTTCTTTTAATTTCTTTGGTGATTTCAAGACAATGGGATGGGAGTGGGAAGGGTATAGGTTCCAATTACCTTCCAACTCCTAAACCTTTAGAGTCTATGTTATGATTTTTTTTTCTGGACTCCCTTATCAACCAGTCTTACTACTAATTCTTTGACATCCAGTGAGGAGTACAGGAATATACTATCTTTTAAGTCAAAGGTTCTTAACCTTTTCTGGCTTTCTGGTTAAGATTATGGACCCCTTCCTAGAAAAACAAAATACAGAGGACTACAAAGGAGATCATTTATATTAAAACACAGTTAATCTATCTATCTATCTATCCATCCATCTATCTATCTATCTATCTATCTATCTATCTATCTATCTATCTATCNCTATCTATCCATCTATCTATCTATCTATCTATCTATCTATCTATCTATCTATCTATCTATCTATCTATCATCTATCTATTGAAACAGGTTCATAGGCATAAGTTTAAGAACTATGGCTTTAAATAAATAAATATAGTTAATACTTTCTTCTATAATTTTCTTTCTTTTTTCCCATTTGTGTATGAAATAATTTGTTTGCTGACTATGGTTCAGTTCATAATAGAAAAATATTTTCAAGTCAATAGGAAGACCATGAGACAAGAAGGAACTGACTCCTTCCTTCTTTTATAAAAAGAACAACAGCCACACCTGGAACTACAGATGCATTATTAACAGAAGTCTAGTTAAAATAAGACAGTAAGGGAAGTGGGTCAAATTGAATGAGATGGACAAAGAAAATCCGACTTGAGAAGCCAAGATTCAAGATGAAATATCCAAGATACCAGATGAAAATAGACAAAGCTATGTCACTGTGGAGACAAATTTTCTAGTTGTAAGGAATGCTGGTCTTAGCCCTCCCTTGGTGACTTGGCATCTATGCTCAGCCCAGCATGATGCTCTTGCTATTGGCACAAAGGGTACAGAATTTCTCCCTTCTCCATCTGTAGACCTTTCTTCTTAAAAAACAAACAAACAAAAAAAACCTTTAAAGTCCACTACCTATCACTGCCTTCATCAGCAATGACAGGTGGGCCCTTTATTGAGGTTATCTGGGAGTGGCCAGTGGGACAGCATAGAAAGGAGCAGCTGAAGAGGCTATTCCTATGAAGAGTTTTGTAAGATTTTATAGAAACAGGAAATTACCCCACAATGATCTTCCCTCTTACCCTGAATTGTTTTAGTGTGTATATATATATATATATATGTATGTATATACACACACACACACACACACACACATATATATATAGTCTGTATCATGTTATCTCATCCTTGTTTAACTAATTCTTTAGCTTGCTCCCTAATTTTGGTTATGATGGACGTCCTTTCTTTTCCCCTGATTTTGTTGGAAAGTCCTCTAGCCTTTCTCCATTATGTATGATATTGATTCTTTTTTTTAGATAGGATTTGCCATGTTCTGCAAAGGTCATTTTATTCCTATGCTTTTTAGGGTTTTTAATGGAAACAGGTGTTGAATTTTGTCAACAGCTTTCCCAGGATATAATCAGGTGGTTTTTATTATTCTTTTTATTAATATGGTCGCTATGTTTATGATTTTCCTCATATTGAATCAAGCTAGCATTCTTGGTAATGCTCCAGTCAGGTCAAAGTTTTTGTATATGTTTGTAATATGTTTTTGTAGCCTTTTTTGCAAATAGTTTAATTTTTGTGTCTCGTGGTCATGAGAGGCACAATGGTAGAATAGAGAGTTGGCCTCAAACTAAAGAGGCATGAAAATAATCTTTGGAGAATTGAAGCATGATGTAATCAGAGCTTTGAGAATTGGGTTGGTGCTTTTTATGACCATAAAGGCTATGGCTATGAGGGACAGTGAAAACATTAGAAATATGTCAAAACTGACTGTATGCATGAGAGTGAACCCCAAAACAAATTTTTGGAAAGTGAGAGGGACTCAACAGTCAGAAAGGTTGAAGATGGTGATGAGATGATCATCCACCAACAATACTCCCATCAATGGCACCATCTTCATCCATTAAGGGCAATAGTGCTTATACCTATGAACCATGGAGCAGTAAAAGTACCATAAAGGGAACAATTAGGCCATAAACCTAATACAGACACATTAAAAGCTTCCTTAATGACAAGGGCTTCAAGGGCTCTGCGGAGACTATTCTGATTTCCAAGTCTGGCCCTTATTAACCAGGATATCTATATCTACGGTTCAGAGTCCAGGGTCAGAAAAGGATCATAGGGAAGAGGGAGGGAATGAATGGAAAATGAACTAGACCCCAAAGTAGTTCATGTTGTCAAACTTAGGAGGAGGCTCAGAATCCCCAGCAAGGTGGGACACAATGGTCTGAAGATAATGATAAGCAATTTCTGCATTTTTCTGGGAAAAAGGAAGAAGCAGTGTCCAGTTCTACTCTGGAAGTTCCAGCCCAATGGCTTAGCAAGGAAGGTGAACAAACCAGGTAATTTAAGAAGCAAAACTCCCTGAAAAAAACCAACTGGTTTTGTATATCTGTGCAGCAGCCACAGTCACAAGGAATACTCTTGCCTAGGAGAACAAGCATGGCCTTGCTAGCTTCACTCTATATTTAGAATTCATTTCTATTGCCAGTTCCATCTTCAGCTACTTCTTTGGCTAACAATGGAAAGAGAAGGTAGACTTGCTTTAGAATAATCCTTAGCATTCCTTTTTCCATAAAATCAAATTATCTGTGAACAGGATAAAAATCTCCCAAGACTACATGAACTGATCCATTGGATTGAGGGGTCAGAACAGTATTGAGTATCTCTAATACTGAAGAAACTTGCATTTGAATTCCCTCCCCCCCGCCCCAAGTTGGCTTCAACTTTGACGTAGTTTTATGAACATATAGATCAACAAACCCCAAATAATCAAAGCAGAGGCAATGTAGAGTAGTACACAGAGGACAGGATTTGGAATCAGCAGGAGCTAGATTTAAATCCCATCTATAACATTTGCTAGGTGTATGACCATAGACAATTCTCTTAATCTTTTGTAGTCTTGTTTTCCACATCTGTAAAATGGGAATGATGCTTGAAATACCTAACTCAAAAGATCAAAGGAGATAATGTATTTAAAACACTTTGTAATCTTAAAGCTCTGTATAAATGGCAGTTATTATTATCATCATTATTACTAATTATTATTTTCATGCTTTGCCCTTATTATAGAACACTTCTACCTACTTGTGGCGGGGATAGCAAAACTTTTAACTGTTGCAATGCTTTCTATAATATCTAGTCTTTATAGTTATATACCTCCCTCAATAACATATGTATATATCTAAATATATTTGCTCTCTAGCATTTTCTATAGCCACAGATGCCACCTTTCCTTCAATAAATATAAAAGAATTGATATTGTTTGCTAGAAAATATGTTCATGTATAATGGTAAATGGGGGCATTTTTCTTAGCATTAGAATTCTTGTTAGAGTTTCTTCCTCTCCTATGGATGGTGACAGAATTTTATACATGGACTACTAAGAAGAAAGCTGTAGGCAAACCCATAATGCATTTAATAATCCATTCACCAAGAAGACACCCAAGACCATTTTCCTCCCACAAACCAGGTAATTTAAAAGAGAAAAGATTCCTTCTCATAATAAATGGCTAGTATCCTCTAAGTGCTAGCTACTTCTTGCTTTCTTTGGCTTTCACCTCTGAATTAACCCAGATTTCTTCATCTTCCCCAATTATACTTTCATAAACAATTGTCCATCTGGTTTCAAATGGGTCTGTAACACCTAGCATCATAGATTAGACCCTCCACATTCTCTTTTTGGATTATCTTGAGTAAAACATTCCAATCAGGAAATATTTCAATTTCATGGCTTTAATTTTTCTCAATCAATTACTATATCCTGGAAGCAGGACATGTTCTTCCCACCCAAATTGCCGTTTTAGAATCCTCCAAAGGAAGGAACATCTCTAATACGCCATAGAAATGGTACTTTTATTTTATTTTTTAAAAAAGAAAGCTGGAAAACTGTACCTAATCTAAGTGCAAAACTAGAGAGCCACAGCACTCTACCATCTCTTTTTGGCTGTGAAAAATACATTTTAATAAATTTCTTTTAGGCATGTGAGTCTTGTCATGGGTTTCTTTTTCCTACATTCATTTGGAGAAGCATTGGAATTGAAATGGGTAAAGAAAAATTGCTTGTTTCCTAATTATAAAGAGCCCTTGAGCTGAGACTCCTTTTTCCAATTGCAGCAATAAATGAGTTCCTAATTCTCAACCTCTTTACCCCTCCCCATTTCTAATTTACCCTGGAACAGTAAGTGCTACTTTCTTTGTGTTCAGGGTGATTCAGTAACAAAAGGAGTATTAAGAATGACTTGGTTTTTCACAGCCAAGAGGCTTCTTACATCAAAAGAGAAGTTGTCACTATTTATACTACCCCTTCCATTTTGTGAGTAGGGTTAAAGCCAACACACACCTTGGTGCTGAGGGGCACAGTGGTTTGGATAAAGACAAATGGGCATGGAATTATTCATTTGGTCACTCTCAGCACCCAGATACAAGATTTAAGGATAACTTGAATGTGAACAGAGCTGAACAGGTTGGGATTAGCTTCTTTGGTCAGTTTTCTCAGTTCCCTGAAGCCTCAGTTTCCTGCTGCCTCCTGAAAACTCAACTCAACAATTCAATTCAATTCAACAAATATCTAAGTGCCTTCTATGTGCCAGGCTCTGAGACAGGTAAAAACAAAAATATGAAACAATTCCATACCTTCAAGGAGCTTATATGCTATTTGGAGGGAAAGAAGTACAAAGATAAGTATATACTGTGTGACCCTTGTTTCAAAAGTCTTCTACAGAAGAGAAACTTGCTATCTCTTTAAGAAGGTAAAAGCTAGAAGCAACAGTCACAATGGTTCATTCTGTGAGAGGCTTAATCCAGTCAGGCAGGGAGTTTTAAAGTTTAACTTTCATCTGGGAAACTATGAGGAGTTTGTGTAGGTGACAGAAAAAAGGTGAGGAAAAATAATCTTTCTTGCTAGGACTATCTTCATTATTATTTAATACTTTCTTTGAACAAAATTATATTTTCCTCTCCCTTTAACTCCCATTGGGAAAAGTGGGAAATCCTTGTAACAAAAATATTATTTAATAATCATTAGAAAAATGAGTTTCAAATAGTTATTATTGAGAGAGTTTGTTGAGTGATGGCATAAAATTAGCTAAAGAAATTGTTTTCCTGTCATAGATGGACAGTGACAAAGAGATTATTTTCCTGACATGGATGATGAGATAAGCTGGAGAAGACTGAGAGAAAAGATGGTGAGATCTTTGTTTTATGAAACTATTGTAATCTTTATCTTTTGAAGAGTATAAAGAAGATTTTTGAAGAGACATTTTTGCTATTCTGAATGAACTAACTACTATGAGATTATTTTCTCAGAAGTAAAGTCATCAAATTACAGGGAGGTTTTGAGATGACTCTGGCATATGATCTTTCTCAGAACGAAACTTTTAAAGAATTATGTATTTTATTTATGTCATTGTTAATAAATTAACTACTAAGTAATTTTAACATTTGTTTAGTCCTAGAATATTAATGCATTATATATATAGAGAAGTAACTACAATGGGGAAAGGAGGTTTCTAAATAATAATAAATAATTTCTAAATAATATTTAATGAACTAGTTTGGCTTAATTAATAGAAAGATATGTTGAAATTTTACTAATGATAAAATTTATAAACTAAACATATCCCTGGATTACTGTAGAGTTTGTGATGATAAAATTTAATATGGGTATGAGTCAAGTAGCTGTCTGAAAGTGAATGTAGTTGATCTCAAATCTCATAATCCTTGCTACACAAATAATAATATGTAAACAAGCAATTTTAGAAGGAGGAGGTGAAGGAGAGGAGAGCTCTCACAACTGGGAGAAATAAAGAAAAATTGAAAAGGATGTGGTATTTAACTTGAACATTGGAACTGCTGTTATAGCCAAAAAAGCTTATAGAAATATTATAGCTTATAGAAACATTATAGCTTAAAAGAATATTATAGCCAAAAAGCTAAACTTGGCAATTAAGCAGGGGGGGTTTTGGATAACGTCATGCCCTGCTCAAGCAGGGCAGTTATCTCTGGCTGACAGCCCCAGGGCCACAACTCCTCCCCTAGACAGAACAGCCTTGAAGATTCCTAGAGAGAACAGCCTTGAAGATTAAGAATCATATCCTGTGGCGCCTGGAAGCATCCCTACTCCCTCTGTCTAGCTATTAGCTAACCCTAAGACAAAGGCACCTATATCCTAGAAACATATATATTCCCTCTTCTGAATGCACCACTCGGGATTCTCTTTGCTGAGTTCCCCCAGCGTGCACTGGCAATAAAGCTTTCTCCTGCTTTGATTGCATTGTCTCCTGTGTTCCTCTGGAGGCCACCCATTTTGAACCCTAATACTGCAAGTAGGTTAATTTAGCTAGATAACATAGTATATATAAAGGGAAGTAATGTAAAATCGGTGTTGAAAGATAGATTGGAGTCAGATTGTAATGGGCTTTAAATGTCGACCAGAAGAGTTTGTATTTCATCCTAGAAGAAAGGAAGAGTTACTGAGCCTTCTTGTGAACCCATCTTCTTGAGTACTATCAAAACCGAAGGGGGATCAGTTGAGAACAGAAAAACTCCACTGGCTTTCTGAGAGGAGTTTCTATAGCTAAGCAATGGATCACTCATAGTTCTAAAATCCCTCTTTATAATCATTACATCTCTTTAAAATGTCTATAACTCAGGTCTTCTAACCTGATATTGTCTTAAGACTAATTCTTGAGCAGTTTAAAGCTGTACACAGATCTAGATTTCTTTGCATTCAATAGCTGACATTACATGCATTGAGAATGCCTAAAGATATCAATTTTAACAGTATCTTCTTCTGATTCAGCCTCACAATATGCCCCTTTCTAGTTGAATGAAGGAGGATAGATACAAATGTTGAAAAATCAGGCTCTTTTACCTCCAAGAACTGATGCAGAGTGAAATGAGCAGAACCAAGAGAACATTGTACAATGAAAGTGAAACATTGTGGAACTATCCAATGTAATGGACTTTACTACTAGGAACAATACAATAATGCAGGACATTCCTGGAGTACTTATGATAAAGAATGTTATTCACATTGAGAGAGAAAATTATGGGAGTAGAAACGCAAAAAACAACAACAAAAACCTTATAACATCACATGTTTATATGGGTATGTGTTTTGGAGTTTTAGCTCTATGGTAAAAACAAATAATGTGGAAATAGGTATCAAGAGTGATAAAAATCTGTAAAACCCAGTTTAATTGCTTGTCGCCACGGGGAGGGGGAAAAGGAAAGGGGAGGGAAAGAAAATGAATCATGTAAACATGAAAAAATAGTTTTAAAAATAAAATTAAAAATTAATTAATAAAAAAACCCAGGCTTTTTCGCAACACCCCTGTGGTTCATAAATTTATGATGCCAAAAGAGATGACCAAGAAGAAAGTAATATATTGCTGAATCTGAGTGAATAGGAAGTATGGTGAACAGAATTTTCAGAGAAGTTTCTGGGTACATCAGGGGGTAGAAATGCTGAAAGGATTCTAGGAAAAGGAAACTTGTTATTCTTAATTGCTCACTCAATAACAAGTACCTGGGTTTGTAAAAGTGACATTTAAAATCCCATAAAAAGCTAACTAATTATCATAAAAACACTTATTATTTATTTTATATATTCTTTTCTTTTTAAATTTTCAGTCTCATCCATTAAGAAGGCAAGAAATATATTAGTTATATGTGAAATCATTCAAATCTTTCCATATTAGCCATATTACAAAAAAATAGCAATCAAAATACAACAAAATTACATTTCAATTAACACTCAATTCATTTCTGTCTCTCAAGATGGATAGCACTTTTTTCATGATAAGTCTTTTGGTATAGTCTTGAATCACTGTATTGATCAGAGTAGCTGATCAAAGTCGTCTTTCACAGTTAATCATCATTACAACATTGCTTTTGCTGTGCATAATGATGTTCTGGTTCTTCTCACTTCATTTTGTATTAGTTCATATAAATCTTTTCCATGTTTTTCTGAAACCACACCTCCTCATCATTTCTTATAGCAAAATAGTACTCCATCATAATTACATGCCACAATTTGTTCAGCCATTCCCCAATTAATGAGCATCCCTTCAATTTCCAATTCTTTACCATCTCAGAAAGAGCAGTTATAAATATTTTGTACATGTAGATCCTTTCCCTTTCCCTTTGATTTCTTTGGGCTACAGATGTAATTGTGGTATTGGTGGATAAAAGGGTATGCATAATTTTATAGCCCTTTGGGTATAGTTCCAAATAGTTCTCCAGAATGGTTGGACCAGTTCACAACTGTACCAGCACTATATTAGTGTTCCTATTTCCTCCTATCCACAGCATTTGTAATTTCTTGTAGATGTGAGGTGGTACCCCAGAGTTGCTTTAATTAGCATTTTTCTAATTAACAGTGACTTAGAGTATTTTTTCATCTGAGTACAGCTTGATTTCTTCTGAAAACTGCCTGATTACATCCTTTGACCTTTTATCAAATGGGGAATAGCTCTTATTTTTGCAAATTTGACTCGGTCCTCTATATATTTGAGAAATAAGACCTTAATTGGAGAAATTTGCTGTAAAATTTTTCATATTACTTAATTGTTTAAGGTACATTTTAGCAAAATATAGTTTCCCTGATTATCTTTTTTTAAAGATTTATTAATATTCATTTTTAACATGGTTACATGATTCATGCCCCTGCTTTCCCCTTCACCCCCTCCCACCCCCCTGCTCTCCCCCTACCCATAGCCGATGCACATTTCCACTGGTTTTGACATGTGTCCTTGTTCAAGATCATTTTCCAAATTGTTGTTAGTTGCATTGGTGTGGTAGTTTCCAGTCCACATCCCCAATCATGTCCTCCTCAGCCCATGCGTTCAAGCATTTGTTTTTCTTATATGTTTCCTCTCCTGCAGTCCTTCTGAATGTGGGTAGCAAATCCCTCAGAGCTGTCTTGTGTCATTGGTTTCTGCTGGTACAGAAGTCCATTGCATTCGAATTTTACCATAGTATATCAGTCTCTGTGTACAGTGTTCTTCTGACTCTGCTCCTATCGCTCTGCTTCAGTTCATGGAGTTCTTTCCAGTTCACCTGGAACTCCTCCAGTTTATTATTCCTTTGAGCACAGTAGTATTCCATCACCAGCATATACCACAATTTGTTCAGCCATTCCCCAATTGAAGGACATACCCTCCTTTTCCAATTCTTTGCCACCACAAAAAGTGCAGCTATAAATATTTTCGTACAATTCTGTTTTTCTATGATCTCTTTGGGGTACAAACCCAACAATGGTATGGATGGATCAAAGGGCAGGCATTCTTTTATAGCCCTTTGAGCATGGTTCCAAATTGCCAGCCAGAATGGTTGGATCAGTTCACAACTCCACCAGCAATGCATTAATATCCCAATTTTGCCACATCCCCTCCAACATTCATTACTGTCCCCTTCTTTCATTTTAGCCAATCTGCTAGATGTGAGGTGATTTGTTTTGATTTGCATTTCTCTAATTATTAGAGATTTAGAACACTTTCTAATGTGCTTATTGATACTTTTGATTTCTTTACCTGAAAATTGCCTATTCATGTCTCTTGCCCATTTATCAATTGGGGAATGGCTTGATTTTTTATATAATTGATTTAACTCCTTGTATATTTGAGTAATTAGACCCCGTCAGAGTTTTTTGTTATAAAGATTTTTTCCCAATTTGTTGTTTCCCATCTGATTTTGACTACTTTGTTTTTGTTTGTACAAAAGCTTTTTAGTTTAATATAATCAAAACCATTTAATTTACATTTTGTAATTTTCTCTAACTCTTGCTTGGTTTTAAAAATCTTTCCTTTCCCAGAGATCTGACGGGTATACTATCTTGTGTTCACTTAACTTATTTATAGTTTCCCTCTTTATATTCAAGTCATTCACCCATTCTGAATTTATCTTGGTGTAGGGTGTGAGTTGTTGATCTAAACCTAATCCCTCCCATATTGTTTTCCAAATTTTCCAGCAGTTTTTGTCAAATAGTGGATTCATGTCCCAAAAGTTGGGCTCTTTGGGTTTATCATACACTGTCTTGCTTATGTCATTAACCCCAAGTCTATTCCACTGATCCTCCCTTCTATCTCTTAGGCAGTACCATATTGTTTTGATGACTGCTGCTTTATAGTATAGTTTAATATCTGGTACTGCTAGGCCCCCTTCCTTCACATTTTTCTTCATTATTTCCCTTGATATTCTTGATCTTTTGTTATTCCAAATGAAATTTGTTTTAGTTTTTCCTAATTCAGTAAAGAAGTTTTTTTGGTAATTTGATAGGTATGGCACTAAATAGGTAAATTAATTTGGGTAAAACGGTCATTTTTATTAAGTTAGCTCATCCTACCCATGAGCAATTAATGGCTTTCCAATTGTTGAGATCCAGTTTTATTTGTTTGGATAGTGTTTTCTAGTTGTTTTCGTATAATTCCTGTGTTTGTTTTGGTAGATAGATTCCCAAGTATTTTATATTGTCTAGGGTGATTTTAAATGGTGTTTCTCTTTCTACCTCTTGCTGCTCTAATGTGTTGGAAATATATAGAAATGCTGATGATTTATGTGCATTTATTTTTTATCCTGCAACTTTGCTAAAGTTGTTGATTATTTCTACAAGCTTCTTAGTTGATTCTCTAGGATTTTTTAAGTAGACCATCATCTCATCTACAAAGAGTGATAGCTTAGTCTCCTCCTTGCCTATTTTGATACCTTCAATTTCTTTTTCTCCTCTAATTGCTACTGCTAGTGTTTCTAGTACTATGTTGAATAATAGAGGTGATAATGGGCATCCTTGTTTCACTCCTGATCTTATTGGGAAGGCTTCTAATTTATCCCCATTGCATATGATGCTTGTTGATGGTTTTAGGTATATACTGTTTATTATTTTTAGGAAAGGTCCTTCTATTCCTATACTTTTCAATGTTTTCAATAGGAATGGATGCTGTATTTTGTCAAAGGCTTTTTCTGCATCTATTGAGATTATCATGTGATTTTTGTTTGATAGACTGTTGATATGGTCAATTATGTGGATGGTTTTCCTAAAGTTGAACCATCCTTGCATTCCTGGTATAAATCCCACCTGATCATGGTGGTTGATCTTCTTAATTACTTGCTGGAGTCTCTTTGCTAATATTCTATTTAAGATTTTTGCATCTATGTCCATTAGGGAGATTGGTCTATAGTTTTCTTTCTCTGTTTTTGGTCTCCCTGGCTTTGGAATCAGTACCATATTTGTGTCATAAAAGGAATTTGGTAGGACTCCTTCTTTGCTTATCATATCAAATAATTTGTATAGTATTGGGATTAGTTGCTCTTTGAATGTCTGATAGAATGTGAATCCATCAGGTCCTGGTGATTTTTTCTTTGGGAGTTCTTTGATGGCTTGTTCAATTTCTATTTCTGATATGGGGTTATTTAGGTATTCTATTTCTTCTGTTGTTAATCTAGGCAATTTATATTTTTGTAAATATTCATCCATATCTCCTAAATTGTTATATTTGTTGGCATATAATTGGGTGAAATAGTTTTTAATGATTGCCTTAATTTCCCCTTCTTTAGAGGTGAGGTCTCCCTTTTCATCTTTGATACTGTCAATTTGGTTTTCTTCTTTCCTTTTTTTTATTAGATTGACCAGTACTTTGTCTATTTTATCTCTTTTTTCAAAATACCACCTTCTAGTCTTATTTATTAATTCAATAGTTCTTTTAATTTCAATTTTATTAATTACTCCCTTAATTTTTAGTATTTCTAATTTAGTTTTCATCTGGGGATTTTTAATTTGTTCTCTTTCTAATTTTTTGAGTTGCATGCCCAATTCATTAATCTCTGCCCTCCTTAATTTGTTAATATATGCACTCAAGGATATAAATTTCCCCCTGAGTACTGCCTTGGCTGCATCCCACAGAGTTTGGTAGGATGTCTCATCATTGTCATTCTCTTCAATGAAATTGTTGATTGTTTCTAGGATTTCTTCTTTGAATAATTAGTTTTGGAGAATCATTGTTTAATTTCCAATTGGTTTTTGATTTGCCTGTCCAGGTACCCTTACTAATTATTATTTTTATTGCATTATGATCTGAGAAGATTACATTTATTATATCTGCTCTTTTGCATTTGTTTGCAATGATTCTATGCCCTATTACATGGTCAATCTTTGTTAATATACAATGTGCAGCTGAAAAGAAGGTGTATTCCTTTTTGTCCCTATTTATTTTTCTCCACATATCAATTAAATCTAATTTTTCTAGGACTTCATTCACCTCTCTTACCTCTTTCTTATTTATTTTTTGGTTTGATTTATCTAGATCTGAAAGAGGAATATTTAGATCTCCCACTATTATGGTTTTACTATCTATTTCCTTCTTGAGCTCTGCCAGTTTCTCCTTTATGAATTTGGGTGCTATGCCACTTCGTGCATACATATTGAGCAGTGTTATTTCCTCATTGTTTATACTGCCTTTAATCTGGATGTAATGACCTTCCCTGTCTTTTTTAATCATATCTATTTTTACTTTGGCTTTGTCAGAAATCATAATAGCCACTCCTGCCTTCTTTTTCTCATTTGATGCCCAAAAGATTTTGCTCAAGCCCTTAACCTTAAACTTGTGTATGTCTACCCGCCTCATATGTGTTTCTTGTAGACAACATATGGTAGGATTTTGGTTTCTGATCCACTCTGCTATTTGCTTCCGTTTTATGAGCAAGTTCATCTCATTCACATTCAGAGTTACAATTATCAGTTGTGCATTCGCTGACATTTTTGTATCCTCCCCTAGACCTATTCCTTCTTCTTATACTATTTTCTTTTAAACCAGTGGTTTGCTTTGAGCCAGTATCCCTTATCCCCTCCCTTGATTAACTTCCCTTTCTACCCCCTCCCTTGTTGTTCCCCTCTTTTTATTTTTAAAGGCCTAATGAATTCCCTTCCCCTTCTTCTCCCCTCCCTTTTTTGACCTCCCCACTCCCCTGCTCCCCTTGGTTGGTTATCCCTTCTGACTTTCTCAGTAGGGTTAGATAGAGTTTTTTATCCCAATGGATAATATAGCTACTCTTCCCTCTCCCGGTTGATTACACTGAGAGTAAGGTTTGATTATTACCTCTTAATTCTCTCTTCCTCTCCTTCTTATGATAATATTTATCCCCTCCCCTTCCCATGCCCTCTTCATGTGTTATAGAATATCCTATTTTTCTTATTCACTCAAATTTCTCTTAGTGTCCCCTACTATTCCCCCCCTTTTCCCCACCCATCCATGTCATCTTAGACCATTTAGTATTCTGTCCTCTCCCTATGAATTATTCTTCTGATTGCTATAATAGTGAATATTATAATAGAGTTCACTACAGAGAATTATACATAGCATTTCTCCACCTATTATTAAAGATAATTAGATCTTTTTTAAGCCCTTAAAGAGTCAAATTTAAAAAATTATGAGTTTTCTTTCTTTCCCCTCTGTTTCTTATTTACCTTTTCATGTTTCTCTTGATTTNTATCCTGCAACTTTGCTAAAGTTGTTGATTATTTCTACAAGCTTCTTAGTTGATTCTCTAGGATTTTTTAAGTAGACCATCATCTCATCTACAAAGAGTGATAGCTTAGTCTCCTCCTTGCCTATTTTGATACCTTCAATTTCTTTTTCTCCTCTAATTGCTACTGCTAGTGTTTCTAGTACTATGTTGAATAATAGAGGTGATAATGGGCATCCTTGTTTCACTCCTGATCTTATTGGGAAGGCTTCTAATTTATCCCCATTGCATATGATGCTTGTTGATGGTTTTAGGTATATACTGTTTATTATTTTTAGGAAAGGTCCTTCTATTCCTATACTTTTCAATGTTTTCAATAGGAATGGATGCTGTATTTTGTCAAAGGCTTTTTCTGCATCTATTGAGATTATCATGTGATTTTTGTTTGATAGACTGTTGATATGGTCAATTATGTGGATGGTTTTCCTAAAGTTGAACCATCCTTGCATTCCTGGTATAAATCCCACCTGATCATGGTGGTTGATCTTCTTAATTACTTGCTGGAGTCTCTTTGCTAATATTCTATTTAAGATTTTTGCATCTATGTCCATTAGGGAGATTGGTCTATAGTTTTCTTTCTCTGTTTTTGGTCTCCCTGGCTTTGGAATCAGTACCATATTTGTGTCATAAAAGGAATTTGGTAGGACTCCTTCTTTGCTTATCATATCAAATAATTTGTATAGTATTGGGATTAGTTGCTCTTTGAATGTCTGATAGAATGTGAATCCATCAGGTCCTGGTGATTTTTTCTTTGGGAGTTCTTTGATGGCTTGTTCAATTTCTATTTCTGATATGGGGTTATTTAGGTATTCTATTTCTTCTGTTGTTAATCTAGGCAATTTATATTTTTGTAAATATTCATCCATATCTCCTAAATTGTTATATTTGTTGGCATATAATTGGGTGAAATAGTTTTTAATGATTGCCTTAATTTCCCCTTCTTTAGAGGTGAGGTCTCCCTTTTCATCTTTGATACTGTCAATTTGGTTTTCTTCTTTCCTTTTTTTTATTAGATTGACCAGTACTTTGTCTATTTTATCTCTTTTTTCAAAATACCACCTTCTAGTCTTATTTATTAATTCAATAGTTCTTTTAATTTCAATTTTATTAATTACTCCCTTAATTTTTAGTATTTCTAATTTAGTTTTCATCTGGGGATTTTTAATTTGTTCTCTTTCTAATTTTTTGAGTTGCATGCCCAATTCATTAATCTCTGCCCTCCTTAATTTGTTAATATATGCACTCAAGGATATAAATTTCCCCCTGAGTACTGCCTTGGCTGCATCCCACAGAGTTTGGTAGGATGTCTCATCATTGTCATTCTCTTCAATGAAATTGTTGATTGTTTCTAGGATTTCTTCTTTGAATAATTAGTTTTGGAGAATCATTGTTTAATTTCCAATTGGTTTTTGATTTGCCTGTCCAGGTACCCTTACTAATTATTATTTTTATTGCATTATGATCTGAGAAGATTACATTTATTATATCTGCTCTTTTGCATTTGTTTGCAATGATTCTATGCCCTATTACATGGTCAATCTTTGTTAATATACAATGTGCAGCTGAAAAGAAGGTGTATTCCTTTTTGTCCCTATTTATTTTTCTCCACATATCAATTAAATCTAATTTTTCTAGGACTTCATTCACCTCTCTTACCTCTTTCTTATTTATTTTTTGGTTTGATTTATCTAGATCTGAAAGAGGAATATTTAGATCTCCCACTATTATGGTTTTACTATCTATTTCCTTCTTGAGCTCTGCCAGTTTCTCCTTTATGAATTTGGGTGCTATGCCACTTCGTGCATACATATTGAGCAGTGTTATTTCCTCATTGTTTATACTGCCTTTAATCAGGATGTAATGACCTTCCCTGTCTTTTTTAATCATATCTATTTTTACTTTGGCTTTGTCAGAAATCATAATAGCCACTCCTGCCTTCTTTTTCTCATTTGATGCCCAAAAGATTTTGCTCAAGCCCTTAACCTTAAACTTGTGTATGTCTACCCGCCTCATATGTGTTTCTTGTAGACAACATATGGTAGGATTTTGGTTTCTGATCCACTCTGCTATTTGCTTCCGTTTTATGAGCAAGTTCATCTCATTCACATTCAGAGTTACAATTATCAGTTGTGCATTCGCTGACATTTTTGTATCCTCCCCTAGACCTATTCCTTCTTCTTATACTATTTTCTTTTAAACCAGTGGTTTGCTTTGAGCCAGTATCCCTTATCCCCTCCCTTGATTAACTTCCCTTTCTACCCCCTCCCTTGTTGTTCCCCTCTTTTTATTTTTAAAGGCCTAATGAATTCCCTTCCCCTTCTTCTCCCCTCCCTTTTTTGACCTCCCCACTCCCCTGCTCCCCTTGGTTGGTTATCCCTTCTGACTTTCTCAGTAGGGTTAGATAGAGTTTTTTATCCCAATGGATAATATAGCTACTCTTCCCTCTCCCGGTTGATTACACTGAGAGTAAGGTTTGATTATTACCTCTTAATTCTCTCTTCCTCTCCTTCTTATGATAATATTTATCCCCTCCCCTTCCCATGCCCTCTTCATGTGTTATAGAATATCCTATTTTTCTTATTCACTCAAATTTCTCTTAGTGTCCCCTACTATTCCCCCCCTTTTCCCCACCCATCCATGTCATCTTAGACCATTTAGTATTCTGTCCTCTCCCTATGAATTATTCTTCTGATTGCTATAATAGTGAATATTATAATAGAGTTCACTACAGAGAATTATACATAGCATTTCTCCACCTATTATTAAAGATAATTAGATCTTTTTTAAGCCCTTAAAGAGTCAAATTTAAAAAATTATGAGTTTTCTTTCTTTCCCCTCTGTTTCTTATTTACCTTTTCATGTTTCTCTTGATTTTTGTGGGTTGGATATCAAACTTTCCATTTAGTCCTGGTCTCTTCTGTGCAAATACTTGGAAATCTTCAATTTTGTTGAATGCCCATACTTTCCCCTGGAAGTATATAGTCAATTTCGATGGGTAGTTGATCCGTGGCTGAAGGCCCAGCTCTCTTGCCTTTCTGAATATCGTATTCCAAGCCTTGAGGTCTTTTAGCGTGGAGGCTGCCAGATCCTGTGTGATCCTGATTGGTGCTCTGTGATATTTGAATTGTCTCTTTCTGGCTTCTTGTAAGATTTTTTCTTTTACTTGAAAGCTCTTGAATTTGGCTATTATATTCCTGGGTGTTGACTTTTCTGTGTCCAGTGTAGAGGGTAATCTGTGGATCCTTTCAATGTCTATATTGCCCTCTTGTTGTAGAACTTCAGGGCAATTTTGCTGAATAATTTCTTTAAGTATAGAATCCAAGTTTCTATTAATTTCTGCTTTTTCTGGAAGACCAATGATTCTCAAATTGTCTCTTCTAGACCGGTTTTCTTGGTCTGTCACTTTCTCATTGAGATATTTCATGTTTCCTTCTATTTTATCAGTCTTTTGACTTTGTTTTATTTGTTCTTGTTGTCTTGAGAGATCATTGGCTTCTAATTGCTCATTTCTAGCCTTTAGGGACTGGTTTTCCTTTTCAATCTGGTCATTTCTGGTCTTCAGTTGACTTGCTTCACTTTCCAATTGTGAAATTCTGCCTTTTAAACTGTTATTTTCTTGCCAGGTCTCTTCCATCTTCCTCAACATCTCGGTTTTGAACTCTTCAATAGCTTGTGACCAGTTTTCATTGTTTTGGGAAGGTTTGGATATGTTTTCTTGTTTGTCCTCCTCTGTTGTCTGGATTTTCTCTGTGTAAAAATTGTCAAGTGTTCCAGAGTTCTTCTTGATAATCTTTTTCTTCTGGGTTTCCCGATTTTGGCTTGCCATTGTTAGCCCCATCCCTTCTCAGCTTTGTCTTCACACTCAGGGTCTGTCTGTGCTTTCTAGGCTCCCGAGGAGGGCTCACGTCTTGTTGTTCTCAGGGTTGAGCCTCCTTGTTGTCCCTGGTCTGCCCCTCTGCCCTAGGCTCTTTCAGCAGTCTCAGGGGCTGCTTCCACAGCTGTCTGCACAAGGTCCCCACTCATGGTTCAAGCCTGTGCTTGAGATCCTTGTCCACACCTAGGGCACTGCTTTCACCCGCGCAGATCCTAGTCCGCGCCTAGGGCAATGCTTTTACCCGTGCAGAGGCTTGGGAAAGTCTGAGTGTGTTCTTTAGCCACTTGGGGCCCTAAGACTTGCTGCTTTCAGGAACAAGCCCTGGAGCTGCCAGTGACTAACTGGGTGCCCCAATCCTGCTTTCACTCTTGTGCGCTGGCCTCTGGACTTTACGTGGTGTGGGGGGTGGGGGAGGGGCTTCTTCCTCTTGCGTTTTAGTGAGATCTGTTTCACCCCTTTATAGTGTGGAAATGCCCCGATTCCACATAACTTCAATGCTGCGCCCTGTTGTGGGGTCCCTTTGTTCGTCTGGATTCGTTTTTATGTCCCCTTGAGGATTCCTGTATGCTTCAGTTAGGAGAGATGGAGCAGCTGCTCCTTACTCTGCCGCCATCTTAACCGGAAATCTCTCCCTGATTATCTTTTAAAAATTAGCTTTATTTTTACTTTTTTGTGTCCAAAATTATGACTGCCTTCCCAGCCTTTTAATTTTTTTTTTACTTCAGTTGAAGCATATTAGATTCTCTGTGTTTCTTTCTATTTCAAGTGTGTCTTTCGTAAGCAGCATATTGATGGATTCTAATTTCTAATCCATTATATTATCTACTTTCATTCACATTCCCAGTTATGATTACTGTGTATTTTCCTCTATCCCATTTTCTTCTGTTTATTCTTCTATCTCTCTTTTTGTCTTGTCCCTCCTCAAAAGTCTGTTTTGCTTCTGACCATTGCCTCCCTTAACACACCCTCCCATTTTTTCATACCCTTCTTCTTTCTCTTATATCCCCTTTCCTTCCTATTTCTCTGTCTAGACACAACTGAGGTGTGTGTGTGTGTGTGTGTAGTGTATGTGTCTCTATATGTACCAAAAGGGACCTCAGCTGAGGTAATGATTTCTTTCTGCCCCTTATGTTTCCAACCAGAGAGAAACAGATTCTCCTACTTCCAGTAAAGACTTCATTTTCCCTAATTTAACATTTTGTTTCTTGCCATCCTGATGAGACTAGGCAAGCTGGAACCACAAAGGAGAGGGGCTTTGATTTCTTTGCTTTTACTTTATTGGTTCATATTCTTTAACATGTTCAAATAAATATTAATGGTTATTACTGATTTCAGTTTGGTTATTATATTCCCTTTTCAAAGATGGAAGGCTTTTTTTCCCCCTTAGTGTTGATGAAAGCCAGAGAGCCACAGAGAGGGGGCTAGTGATATTTTTCATAAGTTCTGAAGTACCCAAGACCAATAAAAACAGACCTACATTAATTTACTTTCTACATACACAAAAACCTTAATAGTGAAAGCCATTAGGAGAAGCTACTGCTTTGGGCATATAGGCTTTGGGTAAAGGATTGTGGGCGTTCTTCAAAGCTTGTGGGGATACCCCAAGGGAGAGGGGAGTGAGGACTTCAAGACTTCAGGGAGGCTTCAAGGCTCCTGCTGTGCATGCTTGTTACCCAGTGATTGTCAAGACCCACAAGGTTGTGCCTAAAACACTCAACTCTGAAGCCCAGAGAGCTGATCTCACTCATGAGCTCCTCCTGGTGGTTAAATAATCATCTCGTGTCTCATCACATTGAAATGACTTGGTTGCTGTAACCGAATTCCCTACCTCTACCCATTTTCCCCCTAATTTCTTTTTGCTGTGTTTAAACCATTGCTGGAAATAACAACAACAACAAAATCCCAACAGCTCCAAAGAGAATGCAGTGTACCAGCAGAGTCACAGAAGGAAAAGACATCCAAATGTTTTGAGTTTAGCTATTAAGCATAGTTTCTAGAGAATGTACTCATGTCTTGAAATGAAACAGATAAAAGCAACATGTGTCAATGTTTTATGAAAGCAGTAATGCCATCAACAGGAAATAAAGAAATTGAATACCGCTGCCTCAACCCAGAACTTAACTCTTCTTATGCTACACATCCCTTGGTGGCTTACAGCAAAAAGGAGGTGATCTCACCAGGGCAACTAGGAATTTGTGTTTCTGAGTCTGTCCCTTACCCCTGGGGGGAATCTCCTACAGAAACCAGATTCTGCAGAAAGGCACCTCCTTCCTTTCCTAAAAGTTTAGTGAGGTCATGAAAACAACTAAACTTAAAGTGAATGCCCCAGAGCCCCTTTCTAGGAGGAGTCTACAAAGATTTGGTTGCTAAAAGAGAGCTGGCAAGAAAGCAACAGCCTGCAGGCAGAGCTAACAAACTGAAGGGCCAACATGCCAGGCCTACAAATAATCCACCAGAGCCAGAAAAGCTCTTTTAAAAGTGTACTGATCACTGCTTAGAGGTTGGGAGGATAAGCAGAGAAGGGCAGATCTGCGTTCAAAGTTGGCTTCAGATTCTCACTACAGAGGGGCGAGGCAGATTCTTTAACCTTTCTGTGTCTCAGCTTTGTTGTATGCAAAATACTCAATGGTCACTGGTGTTCCTACCAGCTCTAAATCTCTGATTCTATGAACGTAAGGTGGAATTCAATCCAATTCAAACATTCATTAAGTGCTTTCTATATACCAGGTACTGTGCTATTTAGCTGGGTATATAGACAAAATCGAGTTTATTTTCTCTTGGAGTTTACAGTTCACTGGGAGGAGGATCAGAGATTAGAGTTGGAAGACATCTCTCAGGTCATCTGGGCTAATCTCATTTTTTAGCTGAGGAAATTGAGGCTTAGAGAAATTAAGTGATTTACTCAAGATCTCAAGGGGAGGAAGAGAGCTAAGATTTGAATCCTGGTTCTCTAATTTCAAATCCATCATATTCAATCACACTCCTTCTCAAGATTTACATATAAAAATATATATGCCAGGCAATACAAAGTAATTAAAAAAGAAAAGCCTTATTTAAAATGATAGGTAGACAATAGGATGATGCTTCCTTTTTCTCTATCCCTTGCAAAACACAGAGCATACTCTTATTAGTTTTCTAGGGGCTAAAAGAGTAGCTTCATATTCCCAAATGTATGGGTCTCAAAGGAAGAGTTAACAACTTTCATCCTAAAAAGGCAAATTTGGCATCTCCATGCCCTTGCTTATATAGCATCCCCTATGGTTTGGCACACAAAGAGTAGTTCTGGCCCAAGGTGCCAGGGTAACCTTATAGGTCTGTATTTTTGACACTATTGGTTGCCAATATGTTTCCCATTAATAAGCAGTTGGTAGACACAATTAGATCTTGACAAAGGCATTACTAAGATAGTAATGATAGTACCTACAAAATATTTACGCTATTCATAAATATGCATAGCAACCATAGAAAAAATGGGCTCAAACTTAGAGCTGTGGACCTAAGGGAGTTATTTAGGATGGTATAGCAAAGGCAACTAACTATATTTTAAACTTTAGTTCTTGCCAAAGTCCTGTGAAGTAGGAAAAGCAAGTATAATTATCATTTCTTTACAGATGAAGTAATTGAGACTAAAAGAAGAGGTAAAATAATTTGTTGAAAGATTACCTAGTTAGTAAGTGGTGTTTCTGGGTCTCATAGCCATAAGGCTAACTTCCCTGAGAGCTTTTAATTTTTTAATGTTTTATCGAACACTTAATTGTAACTTTCCAAGCAGTTGTCACCACCTTTGATAGAAGAACTTTTCTCACTGGGAATTTCCTACTTCAATGAAATCCTAACTCTATTTTTTCTTTTAAAATCACAATTAAATTTTGTGGCTATTTCCATTTGAAGTAATTGACTATATTATTTAAAATATCACAATATTTTAGTCACTCCCACTAAGTTCTTAACTCCTAGGAGTCAGTGTTTTCTTTCTAATACATTACTAAGTACAATGACTGGCATCTTGTATGTATTTAATAAATACTTGTTGACTGACTCAATTTATCTGGATATTCCACTGTTAAACTGACTAAGTAACAGGCTGGAACAACTGTCAAAGCAAGTTAGCAAACTAATGAATTCAGGTTAAGTAGTGCATTTGATGGTTTAAGAGGTCTGGAATCAGGAAGATTTATCTTCCTGCGTTCAATTCTGACCTCAGATACGTACCAACTGTGTGACCCTGGGCAAGTCCATTAGCTTTGCTTTAGTTATATCATTTGTAAAATGACCTAGAGAAGGAAATGGCAAACCGCTCTAGTTTCTTTGTCAAGAAAATCTCAAATGAGGTCTCAAAGTATCCGACAAGACAGAAAAATGACTGAATGATCACAACGATGAATTCAAACAATTTGACCTTTGTTGGTGCCCACTCTGTGTAGCATTCTTACTGTGCTACAGGTTCTGTTTGGGCTACAAAGGTGGAAAATGATCCAGTCTGTACACTTACTCGATTTATAGTATAGTTAAGAGAAAACATGCATAAACAAGCATAATCTGAGTCTGGATGTGATAAGTGGGTCCAAGAAGGATGGAAGATTGGGAAAGGAGATATGACTTCTAGCTGCAGAGATCAGGAAAGGAGATGGCAAGTGAACTAGACTTTAAAAGAAGCAAAACACTTCAACAGGAGCAGCTGTGAGGGAGTCTTCTATATACATGCTGGGTGGCCTGTGCAAATGCACTGAATGAACCTACTATAATTTGTATCTATTTTGCATTTGCCTGAGTACTTATTTCCTCCAAAAGAAGATAAGCTTCTTGAGGCAGAGACTTTCATTTTTGGCTTTGTATCCCCAGGACTTAGGAGATGCTTAAATAAGTATTGAATAAATATATCGTGATCTTATTTCTTTGTCCTTAGGGGGATGGGGGTCTATATTCAGTTTTGGGCATTGTGAGCAAAGTAAGAGACCTCTCCATAATGGGAAGATTTACATGCACAGTCACACAGAGATACATACACACTACACCTAATATACACAAAGCAAGTCAGTGTCATATTCTACTAGTTCAGTGGTCAGGCATAACTACTGGACCACAATAAGGAAGAATCTGCTGGAATGCTAACACTGGGAGTCCATGAAGTTCAAATGGATGTCTTATCACCAAACCTGATCAAGCCAACATTTATCAAGTGTTTACATTGAAGCAGGCATTGTGCTAACAAAAAACAATCTCTGCTCTCATGGAACTTGTAGTTTAATGAGGGACACAACATACAAACTAGGATAAGATAGAGATAATTTCAGAAAGAAGTCATTAGCATGAAGGAGGACTTTGAAAGGCTTCTTGCAGAAGGTAAAGTGTTAATTGAGACAAAGAATGCCAGGGAAGTGAGAAGGCAGAGAGGAGAGAGTAGTCTAGGCATGTGGGATGGCCTGTGAAAAAAGCATAGAGTCAGGAGATAAAATGTCCTGAGTGAAGAAGGACAATGAGGACAAGGTCACTGGCAGGTAGAACGTATTATTGAATTTTTTAAAAAGCCAAAGGTATATGGTGGGTATTATTACTCCCATCTCCCTTGCAGGAAGCCGGGACAATAAACCACCAGAACAGAAACCATCAGCCAATGTTAAGAACAGGAAATCAAATGTCTCCTCTTCTCATTGTTACCTAGACTTGGGAAAAGAGCTCCTTCTGAAGGTCACCTAGAAAACTGAGCTCCAGTGGCAACTCTTTTTTAGAAATCCTGGATTTTAGGTCAAAACCAGAAGTCATGGAGGGTGAAGTAGTAACAGAGATATCAGAACCCCAAAGCCCAGGTAGTACAAGTGAAGGGACTGTACGGTCAAAGGAGGAGCCAAAGAAAAGACAAAAACTCAATAACAATCTGAAGGAGGAACAGTTCATTTATGAAATCTTGGGATGGTTACAGTTTTGTCATGGGCATTGCATACATCCTGCAACATGACTTTCTTTTAAAAGGTTAGCTAAAGCCCACCAGTCACAGTTCCTCTTGCTCCCAAAAGGGATTAGCTTGTCAGAAGTTAGGATCTGGATGGTCACTTGAATCTCCATAAGCCACTGCTGTTTTTTATAGTATATATGACCACTTAGCAAATTACTCCTTTTCTTACCTCTGGGGAAGTTCTACTCTGATGGTGACTAAGGATGAGTAGAGGATCTTAACCACTATTTCCCAAGAGCTATCAATGGGAAAACAAAACAAAACAAAACAACTTATCTCCCATCCTTATTGACTAAAAGGACTCAAGATAATTTCTAGATAAGCCTACTATTTCTGAAAATCGATTAGCAGATGATAAGCCAAAATAGTGTGGTTGGTGATGAGAAAGAAGTCAAAGAGAAAGAGAAATCCACCATGGAACAGCCACCTATATTTCTAAAATTAGGAAAATCTGAGCTAGTGATACACATGACTGAGAGATTCCACTTGGATGGGAAGAAGCTGAGCACAAGACTCAGTGGCATAGTATGAAAAAAGGCAGGGCACATTTTAATTTCTTTGGTTTCCAGTGAACCATAACAAGGATTACAGCATGTATCATTAAAAGGAGAGTCAGGAGACATGAATTCTAGTTTCAACTCTGCTGCTCACTTTCCAAGTGGCTTTGAAGGAATTCATGCTAAGAGGTGATGGACTACAAGAGACAGAATGAGACATTAAGACACAGACAATATGTTAGTTTGTTTTGCTTAACTCTATTTTGATTTCAGGGGAGTTTCTACATTGCAGTCATTGGGAAATGACAGTGATATTTTTTCGTCATAAACAAAATATTTATTTTTGAAAAAATGTTCCATCCACCCATTAGGGTTATTGCAAGAATAAACATGAGATAACATATGTAATCAATTCTGAATGTTAGAAGTACCAAACAAATGCAAGATGGTACTGTCCTCTAAAAATGATACATACATGGTAACATGTGGGCTAGAGAATTGATCAGCATATGAAATGATGAGGCAATTGCCCCTGGCTGAATAAGTATTGGAGATCTAGCTTCACATATAGAAAATTTTGTACCTAAAGTCAAAAGACTGCACCTCTCAATGACAGATAGATACCAATATAGATAATCAATAAATAATTGAATGAATGAGTGAAAAAGCATTAAGTACTTTGTGCAAAAGCACAGTACAAAACATTGGGGATTCAAATAGAAAAGCAAGACAATCCCTGATCTTAAGGAGCTCACATTCCAATATGAGGAGCCAACCCATATAGGAGATTTCAACCACAAGTCAATGCCAAGGACTTTGGTGGCAAAACTTTATTTTCTTGGTGTTCAGTAGCTGTGACTTCTGAGGAGGCAGAAGCTGCAGCACTTGCAGAATCAGTTGCCAGGATCATCTCCAAAATGGTTGATTCTCTTGATGATTTCTGATGGTCTGGTTTGGAAGCAGGTCTAAGGAAAGCTGTTATTCCTAAAGCTTCTGGGCTCTGAATACAGGGTCTGAGGTTACATGGTGCTAGTGGTAGTTTATATCTTAGTGGTACCACTAAATAGTCTGACTTGTTTGCTGCTTTCTCTCCTTCCTTCATGGTGACTTGCTGTTTCAGCTAGGCTGGTTTATCTATCATGTTGGTGTCATTTAGTGGGGCCAGTTGATCCATTCTCTAAAGAAATTGCTCTCCTGGATGATGTCTTCTAGGAAAGGGATAAAAGCAGGGCCATAAGTATGGAGGGTACTGCTATACCCCAGTCTCTTGGGATTACCCAGTCAGTAATGGCAGAAGGTCACTGGTTGATATTGGTGGTGTTGAAGATGGTGGATCTATTTTCCACAGGAGTTACTTCCTTTACTGATGGCTATAGCACCAAACTGGAATATTGTAATAATGAAAATAAATGTAATATGTAATAATTAAAATGCTATGTGTAATATTTAGAAATTGGTTTTGCTAAATAATATTAGTAAAAAAAATTGTTGTGGTTGCTGTTTATAAAATTATCTCACGTCACAAGGACGATAGTAATTTTTAACAATTTAATTTAGTATAAGAAAGAAATAAGGAAGGCAGGAAGTAGAAAATTTATTTCCTAGCCTACCACTCTAAAGTCTGATCCATGGAATTTCAGCTCACTCCCCAACTTCCAATATCCACATGGAAGTCCAGTAGTCTCTTTGAAGCAAGAGTCTTACCAGCCCACAAGGGTGTCTTTAGCCTGAGCCACCAACACCAAATGGAGTAGAAGAATCAATCCCAGAAAACTCACGCTAAGGACCTCTATCTCCTCTATGGTCTCATCTTTTATAGCCCTTTTCTCCACTTCCCTTCCTGTCTCTTTGAGCTGGTCTATCACATCTCAGGAACCAATCAAAGTCTCTCTGCCCTGACCCATAACCCTTAGATCATGTTCTTAGGGCTCTTAACCTGTGACCTCTGTTTGGAGCATTCCAGTCACACTAATGGGATGGGTCAGATAAGAAGAAAGTTCTTGACTCTGGGAGGAAGAGGTTCCCTTTACATAAATATGGATAACATCTCAGGACAATTTATTGTAAAAAACTTTCCAACTGAATATTTACACTCAGACTAATATGACATATAGAGTAGAAAAAGCACAGTAGATTTTGAGTCAGAGGGCTGGGGTTCAAACCCTATCTACCTCTGCTGCTTACTATTCATGTACTCCTTAGCTATTCACTTCAATTCTCATAGCCTCAGGCTCCATGGAGGTAAAATGAGAGAATTGGACTATGAAGCCCCTTCTCTGGAGTCACTAAACCTGCACTCACAATTTGAGTCCTGATAAGATAGCTAGCTACAACTCTCATTGTTATAAAGATAATTCTGAAGGATTGAGTTTCTAGTACTTTTGTTAATGAGCCCCCATAAATGTGCATCCCATTGACTGATAGAATTAAGTTTTAGCAAAGACATTTATTGAAGTGATTTGGTAAGAGCACTTGGTTCAAAGCATTTTCCTCCATAGCCTGGGACCCAGGTGTCCATGAGAAAAGAGGGTTCCAATAGAGTACAACAGTAGCAAGTTATTTGTCTAGGATATACTCACAACTTCTGGAATTTTATGCCTAGGAAATCCCTTTTTGAGTCCATAGCCAGGACTCTCTGGTGTAATGGGAGGGGGTTATGTTTCTTGAAGCTGCTTAAATGATTGGCTTTCTGTCTCCATTTTTCCTTAGTAGGTCATTCTTCTCCTACCTGAATGTGTTGTCTCCTACTAGTCCAGCCTCTCTGATTCCAGTTGGGTACAGTGTATGCTACTGGTCCAATCTCTCCAATGACATGGTCAATCAATGGGAGTGGAGTAGAGAGGAAGAAAAAATGAGAAATTCTTTTGGCTCCCTCTCAGGGAATTGGCTTCAATACTGGAAATGAATTCCTCAGTTCTCAAAATTAGAGTTCTTCATGGCTATGTCAGGTAGGTCTGCCACTTGACTAGTTCACTGCTAAAATTCTTCCAGGTGTTTGAAGTCTTCACAGACATGATTATCTTGTTTGCCTGGCTAATAGAAAGGTCCCTTCTTGATTCAATCAAAAGAGTTCACACCTCATAAAGGGTTCCATGTAAAACTTTATCTTGCATAACTACATTTTGTGGTTTTATTAGTTGAGCTGGATCAAACCTCTTCTTACTTTACAATTAGATGATCTCTAAAATCTCTTTCCCATTCTAAATGCTCCTAACATTAGATTACTTTCCTTAATGATGCCAGGGAAAGGTAGCATTGAAATGAAAATTTGGGATGATGGTTATGATGATATTAAGAAACAAATTCTACCAGAGTCATCATAAAAGTGGGTAATCTGCAGCATGTAATCATGGAGGTTTCTAATTGTGTAATCCACAGTTAGACTATCTTAACTCAGAGATGTTCATAATTGCTCCTGGGTCATTAACCTTCATGCTAGAAGATTAGAAACCAAGCCTTGGAGAACTTAACCTTTTCATCCTTGGAATTCCTGCTCTGTGAATATACTATACCTAGCCCTGGTTCTAGCTACAATTCCACTTCACTGCCTGGCCATCTCTGAATTAACTATCATGTTTCTGTGCCCAACCTCTAACCTTCTTATACTATTGTATCCTTTCTCCACAAGCAAACAGAAATCAATAAAGTCATTGTTCCTAGGAAAGCTATGCCAATCTACTCTCCTATGATTCTACTTTCTATCTCTCTAATTTTCCAAACCAAGATATTCATCTTGATTAAAAATCTCCTATATGGACTAGTAGTTATTCCCTATTAGAATGTATATTCTTGAGGGCAAGGACTATTCCCATTCTTGTGTTTGCATTTTTAACACTTAGCACAGTGCTTGATGTGTAACTATTTAATATATGTCTTTCCATTTATTCACTCACTCACTTATTCATTCATTCCTATACAACCCAGGCTAGACTAAAGTTTTCTTTTCTTTTCTTAAAAACCCTTATTTTCTCTTAGAATCAATACTGTATATTGGTTCTAAGAGCAGTAAAGGCTGGGCAATGGGAGTCAAATGGCTTGTCACACAGCTAGGAAGTATCTGAGGCCAAATTTGAACCCAGGACCTCTAGGTCTGGCTCTCAATCTACTGGGCCACTTAGCTGCCCACTAAAGTTTCCTTTTGTATGTAGCTTTTATACTCTGGATGATAAAATCCATGACTGCTGTGCTCTGCTAATTTGAGTACAGATACTAATCATGTTCAGTTTTTGAGTGCAACCCAATATAATCAATAATTTCCATGGATACAGATTGCACCACAATACTAGACCTTTGCTCTACATGCTCTTTTTCTAAAGGATAAAGGACTATCCCTACCTTAAGGTGAAGTTGGCATTTGTAAATGGGTTAACACGGTGCCTGACACATAGTAAATGCTAATTAAGTGCTTATTTCCTCCTCCCCTCACCACCTAAAGTGACTTCAGGGGTTCCAGTAATGTTCTTGGGTCCTCTCCATATCTTGACAAATGCTTGAAATTCCATTCTTCAATCATTTAATGAACATTCTATTAAAAAGCTATCCATGTGTAAAATAAGGGCAATTAGGTGGTGCAGTAGATAAAGCACCCAGTCTGGAGTCAGAAAGACTCAAATCTAGTCTCAGACACTTAATAGCTCTGTGGCCTTGGGCAAGTCACTTAACTATTTGCCTCAGTTCCTCCTCTGTAAAATGAGTTGGAGAAGGAAACAGCAAACCACTCCAGTACCTTTGCTAAGTAAACCCTAAATGGAGTCATAAAAAGTTGGGCATACCTGAACTTGTTGTGGGGGGCTTGAGGTGACCCCCTGGGGTTCGGGAAGGGTACCTTTTGCAAGGATGCAAGACTCTGAAACTTAGCTTAAAGATAAAAAGAGAAATTTATTAATTTAGAAGTAATGTTGAATCTGGCCAAGAGGACAGCATAGGTAGAAGACTAGGTAGAACAGCATAGATGGAAAGCTGTTCCCAGATGACATCAATTCTGGGGTCTTTATACTCTTTACAACAGTGAAGCTGGGACTGTGCCACAGCGAAGGTGTGACTCTAGTGATATGCACTGAAGCATGGGGGGTGTGGGGCTTGGTCATATGACTTGGGTCTGCCTGAAGACATAGGTGGTGACCCTCATAGTTTAGAGGACAGATTAACTTGTCTGAGATACAACTTGATGACATCAAGGAAGTGTATCTCTCTGTCCATCTCAAATCTAAAGGATGATCCAAGGAGGATAATCCTCTGAGGGTCTTATTGGAGCTGTCAGATGTTTTGGGTTAGGATTAGGAGTCACAAAAATGTAAGGGAACAAAGGATTTCCCTGCTTATAGTTTGCCTGAAACACTTCTATAGTTTTGGGGGTACAATGCCCATGCCAAAATGACTGAACAGCAACAGCAAACATGTGTAGTCTTTTGTTAACCCCCATTGTCTAGCCTTACTGCTCTTTTGCCTTAGAACCAATACATAGATTTGATTCTAAGATGGAAGGTGAGGTTTTTGAGAGAGAGACAGAGACAGAGACAGAGAGACAGAGAGACAGAGAGAGAGAGACAGAGAGAGACAGAGTCAGAGAGAGACAGAGACAGAGAGAGAGAGACAGACAGACAGACAGACAGACAGAGACACAGAGAGAGAGACACAGAGAGAGATAGAGAGGGAAGGAAGAAAGGGAAGAAGGAAGGAAGGAAGATTATCAGATGGGAGAAGTATTAGATTTGCTTTGTTTGGTCCCCAAAAAGGACTGAAACAGGAAGATTAGGTAGAAGTTGCTATAAGGTAAATTTAAATTAAAAATAAAATTTTATAATTCCTCTTTTAAAAGGAAAAACTTGCTAGCAATCAAGTTATACAAACGGGTTAGGTAGTGCCCTCCCCCTTCACTCAAGGTATTCAAGCAAAGGTCAGATGATAGTGTTAAATGGGTTGAAGCAGAGATACTTTTTTACAGATATGGTATGAATTAGATGGTCTTTGAGGTCCCCTCCAGGTCTTGAAATTTTTCAGGTCAATGGTATTTGTTAGAAATGCAGATCTTGGGGCAGCTGGGTAGCTCAGTGGAGTGAGAGTCAGGCCTAGAGACAGGAGGTCCTAGGTTCAAACCCGGCCTCAGCCACTTCCCAGCTGTGTGACCCTGGGCAAGTCACTTGACCCCCATTGCCCACCCTTACCACTCTTCCACCTATGAGACAATACACCAAAGTACAAGGGTTTAAAAAAAAAAAAAAAGAAATGCAGATCTTCGGTTTCAATCATGTCTGACTCTTTGTGATCCCATTATAAAATAGAGAGCTGGGGCAGCTGGGTAGCTCAGTGGAGTGAGAGTCAGGCCTAGAGACAGGAGGTCCTAGGTTCAAGTCCGGCCTCGGACACTTCCAGCTGTGTGACCCTGGGCAAGTCACTTGACCCCCATTGCCCACCCTTACCACTCTTCCACCTATGAGACAGTACACCAAAGTACAAGGATTAAAAAAAAAAATGAAATAGAGAGCTATTGCTCATGTTATGTCTAATTATTACTGTTACTGTTCTAATGTCTTACTGACCCTGGGCAAGACATGGAACATCTTTCTGCCTCAGTTTGATCATCTGCAAAATGAGGGTAATTATAATGACCCATACCTTCCAGGGTTGTTGTAAGATCAAATTGGATAAAGCATTTTAGTAAAAGCACTATAAAATTCTAGCTATTACTAAGGATCAAAACATTTGCAAAATTTACCAGTACTAAAAATACAAATGATAGAGCTATTATAATCTAGGCTTAGAGCCTCAGACACTAGGTGTGTGACCCTGGGCAACTCACTTAATCTCTCCCTGCCTCAGTTTTCTCAACTATAAAATGAGAATAATCATAATAGCACCTATGTCCTAGAGTTGTTGCAAGGATCAAACGTGATAATAATATATGTAAAAGAAAAAAAAAGTAAAGTGCTTAGCACAGTACTTTACAACGGTAGCAGACGTTTTAATGAAAGTCTGTTCTTCCTTTTGAGATTAGAGCCTCATTATTACTATTATTATTATTACTCCTGTATCTTTTGGCTCAATGAGAATCTCTCATATATTATTGTTGTTATCATTATTGCCACTCGAATATACTCCAGCTCCATTTTGAAATAAATGTGCCCTTCTGCAAAGCAACGTAAAGAAGACTTAGAAGGCTCTAGCCCAGGGGATCCTCATCTCTAACCTTCCCGCCTGCTTTCTAGGGCGTCCTTTTCTCTGGTCCTCCTTTTATTTTCCGATGGAATTGCAAACACGGAGGAGTGCCAGGGCTGGAGGAATGGAAGAGAGAGGTAAGAAGGGGGTGAGCCTTTTGATCTCCTCAGCTCCCGATATTCGCTGGGGGAGGCAGGGGGGGGCGGGGTGGGGGTGGTATAGAAAAAGGTGGGGGGTTAACAGCAATTGATCCCATTAGGCTGCTGTGAGCGCTAAAACCAAAATTGGTGTCAGGTTCTGCAGTTGGAGTGTTACCTTTAGCTTTGAAGTCTGTAAATGACTACAAACCATCTCCTCAAGTGGAGCTGCTACAAATGTTAATAAAATGAAAGCCACCTGAAAGCGAGGCTGGGGGATCCTTTGAAAGCAAGTCTGTGATCAGTTATTACCCTCAATTACCTTGTTGTCCACTCTTTTAGCTTGGGGTTAAACTCTTAACTCTTCTCTTTGAAGTGATTATCCTTTTATCTATGACTGGACCAAGGAATTTCAGGACAATAATCAATAGAAACTTCATAAGAATGGGGTAGGGAGTGGGGAAGGAATTAGGAAAAAAAGGCGTGACTATCCTTGACTGCGGGCTGCTTTGGAGAAAGCTGTGTGTGTGTGTGTGTGTGTGTGTGTGTGTGTGTGTGTGTGTGTGTGTGTGTGTGTGTGTGTGTGTGTACCACAATTATCCCTTTCCCCCCGGCCCCCCCTCCAACCCCAAACAACAGAAAATTTTAACTTCTCTCTCCTTCCTACTCTTCCCCCTGCCTGGAATTTTCTTATACTATAAGAGAAAGGGAGAATTTAAGGGAGAATAGAGAAGTACAGCCCTCATCAAAGGGAAAGGGAAAGTAATGAAGCAAAAGACAAAATTAAAGTATGAGTTTTAATTAGGACTTTGAGGTTGGACTTGGGATATAACACTGTGAAAGTGGGGAAAGGGATCCACTTTTAGACTTGCATCAGGAAATGGCTTTTTTTTGTTTGTTTGTTTATTTTAATTTTTATTTCAAACCCTTAACTTCTGTGTATTGGCTCCTAGGTGGAAGAGTGGTAAGGGTGGGCAATGGAGGTCAAGTGACTTGCCCAGGGTCACACAGCTGGGAAGTGGCTGAGGCCGGATTTGAACCTAGGACCTCCAGTCTCTAGGCCTGATTCTCAATCCACTGAGCTACCCAGCTGCCCCGGCTTTTTAAATGACTTGTGCTTTTTAAGCATTTAACATTTAAGCATAAACATTTAAGAAATGGCTTTTTAAGAGACTTGTGCTTCACCTTTCCCACCTACCCCACCACAGGGTGGTAGGGAGGGGTGGGGTGGTTGGAGAGAGAAAATTAAAATAAAAACCAATAACCATCCTTGCTTCTTCAACCAAAGATCAAAGCTGGTCCCTCCCAGAACTTCCTCATCAGAAACAAAATCACACCTGTTTCTTGCAAAAGTCTAGCTGGGTTGTGGTCCTTTTAAGGATCATTCAAAGTTGTCTGGTCTTTGCCCTCAAAAAAAAATGCTGCTAACTAAAGTAAAAAATGTGTGTTTCATGTGTCCTTTTTCAATTTAATCCCATTTTGAATGCTTCTCTATACAGAAGGGTTTAAAACACAGAGGGGAAGAGCCATGGTCTTTGCAGGATCCCAAGAATGAATGAGCTTTCACTAAGTAACAAGAAACAGTCCTATAGAGACAAGAATGGGTTTCACATGGGCCATTTCCAGTGTCTGCTTCCCTATCCCAGTAGATCCGCACCTCTTTTCTCCTTCTCTTTATCTCTCTGTCTCTGCCTCTTTTGCAGGTATGTTAACAATAGAAGATATGAAAGTTCCTGTTTTTTGCCCTTGTTGCCAATTTATCCTATCATCATTTTTTCAAACCCCTATTATAGGCAACATCTGGACTGCTCCCCTTTCCATCTGCTTGTTCCTGACAGGGTTTGCAACCATCAAGCCAATAGCCATAACATGTAATGGAACTCTAAGGGTTGGAAGGGTCCCTTTTGTGGAAGTTGGAGCTCTGCAGAAGGGAACAGATGGATATTTTTATTTCTCTCCCTCCAGTGTGACTCTGCCTTTCCCTTTGCAGAGAGCTGAGCACATAATGACAGACCCCTCCTACTTGCCTTATCCTGCACCCTATCATGTCCTGGTTTCTAAGATATGAATCTGTTGAGTCATGAGGTTTGAGTTAACATAGATAAAGACCTCAAAAGGACTACAGGGGCCATTTGGTACAATTCCTTCATTTGAAAGGTGAAGAAAATGAAGTTCTAGCAGTTAAATGCCCAGCCTAGAGTTAGTCATGGTAATAAGTGATCTAAGTAATCACTTATTATTTGAATAATAAGCAGGATTTGAACCCAGGTCCTGTCCACTGACTCTAAAGCCACTCCTTTTCCCACTCTGTACCACACTGATTTTTCTTGACTTGAAGAACAGAGCAAAAGAACGTGATCTACTTGCCAATCCCTAAGCCATTGGCTCCACATTCCCTTTTTACTGGGAATGACAAGGGAGGCAACACTGCAGACTTTTTGGAAGAGTCTTTAGCACAGTACCTTGCACTTAGCAGTCCATTAAAAAGCTTTTTGACTGACTGACAAAATGAACTTGGTGATCCCAACAGTGATGCTCTTCATTTTGCTATGCATTTAATGGAGGAAATAAAGGAAAGCTCTCTTCAGGTTGGAAAGGATGACCATTTAATCTTAGGGCAACTTCTTTGGTCAACTGGCATATGTGAAAGTCCCCCTCTCTTGGATTTTTGTTTCATCTCTTTTATTTATATACACACTCATCTTGCTTCCAAAAACCCCCACCCCCAACAGCAGTGGCAGGTTCTGAAAAGTAGAACACTTAATATGAAAAGATCTAAACTAAGAGTGTCTCATAGTTTTTCCAGTAGCCTAAGGCTTTTCTCTGACAGGGACATTATCTCCGAGAGGGTATTCTTTTAAAGTGATAGCATTAGAAAAATCCATCTTTGTGTTTAAGCTACTCTTCCATTTCTTCCATTTAAATGAATTGGGTGAGCCATGGGTAAGAATCACTGAGGTAAGAAGTTCCCACACATGAAATGGACTGCTTTGACTGGTTTGCTGTTGGATCTGAGCATGCCCAGTGACTTTGCAAATTATTTAGAAATTTAAGAAGACACATGACTAATGAGAAGCAAAGGAAACTCAGGATGGTCCAAGCAACTGTAAATGTCTGTAGGTGCTTATACATGATTATTACTGATTTAATGCCTTTTTTGTAAACACAGGCATCTGTATTAGGGTGAAAGGTGCTTGGACAGTACAAGATGCCACAAGGCATCTGCTCCCAATTAAACAATGCTAAAGTTAACAAAAAACAAACTTCTTCAAATCAAGTGTAATTATTCTAGATACATAAAAGCAGCTTTATAATATGATTTATAAGGACCCTGGAGGAACTCCTACTTGAATTGCAGAACTCTCATTTGTATTTTTGCCAGAAATCCACTAGTTGGAAATTTCTTTCTACCATAAGCAACTATATGACTTAGAAAGCATTATTAAGACTAAATCACAGTGTTAGGAAATGACAACAAGCTGCTCTTTACCCATCAGTATTTTCCATTTTACAGTGATTTTCCTTGTCTTTGCATGTTGGAAAGCAAGATGCTCAGGGATGTTTAACAGTGGAAAAATTGATGGGGGTTGGAGTAGAGAAAGGGAAAGAAAGAGAAAGAAAGAGAAGAAGAAAGAAAGAGAGAGAGAGAGAGAGGGAGGGAGGGGAAGGAGGAAGGAAGAAAGAGAAAGGGAGGAAGGAAGAGAAAGAAAGGAAGAAAGGAAGAAAGCTTAGGGAGAGCTACAAAGAAATAAAGTTGAAATAAATGCCCTTGCTTATTTGAAAATACTTTTTAAAATTTCATAAAATTCTCTACTAATTACCAAAAAAGAAGATGAATGACCCATGGTATGGACAGTGGAAAAGAACATTGTATTTGGAGTTAGGAAAACTAGGTCTGAATTCTAGCCTTGAATAGAGTCTATCTTTGTGACTTTGACCAAGTCACTAGCCCCCTGGGAGGCTCAGTTTCTACACCTGCATAATGAGGGGGTTTAACTAGATTATCTCTAGGGTCCATCCCTCTCCAAATCCAATGATTCTGTGTTTTTTATTTTTATTTTGTGAATTAGTTTTGGAAAGTTACATGCTCAATGAAATGGACCCTGGCATTAATGATTAGTATATGTATTATTACTAATAAGAGCTAGGATTTAGCTAGTGCTTTAAGGTTTGCAAGGTATTTTACATATGTTATATTATTTGATCTTTACAACTCATTTTAGAGATGATATAATTGAAGCTGACAAAGGTTTAATTACTTACCAAGACCACACAGCTAAGAAGTATTTGAGGCAGGATTTGAATTCAAATTTTTCTTACTACAAGTCTAGTATTCTATCTACTGCACTACTCAAATGCCTCTGAATAGCAATGGACTCTGGCTGGCCTCCCCTTGGTTAGCTTGGAGGGCTATGGGAAGAGGGGAAGGTCTTGTATGGCTCAGGCAAAGTTGGAAAACTACAACCCCTGTCCACTAGGATTGTTGAGCCTTTACTGTAGTTCAAATGACTACCACAAGACAGATATTTATTAGCCATGGACATCAGAATGTTCTGGCATTAATACAGAGTAATATTCAAAATTTTGTATCCCTTTTATCCCTAACAATCATGTTGCCCCCAAAGGAGCTGACTTCCTTATGTTCCCTTTGTTCCAACTCTGACTGGGGGATCTAGGTGTCTTTTCTAAATCAAAATTGCCTTTAGGAAACTGGGTACATGTTTGATAAATCAGCAGATTACTGATTTTTTTTTCCTTCAAAGTCTGAAAAACATCCTTGAGAAATGGCACTGGGTTTTCCTTTGCTCCCTGTTTTTAGAGCAAACATTTTCTATGCAGTTCAGAATTGATTTTATTTTTCAGCTCAGTTAAGATTCAAAAGTACCAGGGGTTTCCCAAGAAAGAGACTTTAGGAATGACAGAAATAAGCATTTATTAGGCACCTACTGTATGTCAAGACCTTTAGAAATATTATTTCATTTGGTCCTCATAATTATTAACCCAATTGAGGAAGTTAAGGGGTTTGCCCAGCATCATGAAGCCTGAGGCTGGATTTGAACATGGGTCTTCCTGACTCAAGACCCAACATTCTATCCACTGTGCCATCTATTACCTTTAAAATGAAATTAACTGGGGGCAGCTGGGTGGCTTAGTGGCTGTGTGACCTTGGGCAAGTCACTTTTTTTTTTTTTTTTAATGTTAAACCCTTAACTTCTGTGTATTGACTTATAGGTGGAAGATTGGTAAGGGTAGGCAATGGGGGTCAAGTGACTTGCCCAGGGTCACACAGCTGGGAAGTGTCTGAGGCCGGATTTGAACCTAGGACCTCCTGTCTCTAGGCCTGGCTCTCAATCCACTGAGCTACCCAGCTGCCCCCGGGCAAGTCACTTTTAACCCCCTTTACCTAGCCCTTACTGCTCTTCTGCCTTGGAACCATTACACAGTACTAATTCTAAGATAGAAGTTATGGGTTTTAAAAAAAAGAAATTAACCAAACACCTAACTTGGGGGAAAAACATTTTTATTTTATTTACACACACACACACACACACACACACACACACACAACACACACAACACACACACACACACACACACACACACACACACACACACACATACAGACACACACATTTTGTAACTTTAGGATTTAGACCTAGGAGAGAACTGAGTTCATATGGGTACAACTCTTTTATTTTACAGGCAAAAACATTAAGGTCAAATGATTGGATAGGTAGCAGCTGGAATTTGAATTGAGTTCTCTCAGCTTCCTATCCATTACTCTCTCCACTATGCCATATTGCCCTAGTCTTTTTCATGGTGATTTCTGAAGGAAGTAAGCAGGTGCTTGAAGCTGAGGTGAACCTTTTTTTTAATTAGCCTCATCATTCTGCCATCACAAATAATTCTATGCTTAATGTAGGTATTTGGAATTTGCTATTGCAGTCTTATAGATGAACCAAAAGAAGAAATGGAGATCTCTTTGGGAACCACAGCATCCTTCATGTAAAAGAAACCTCATTTACAGAAACATGAATTTAGAGAATTGATAAAGGAAGGACATTATCTGTTTCATAGAAACCAAATTATAAATTTTTAAGGAACTCTAGGTTGGCATCCTTCAAGGAAGGGGAAGTGAGATATATAGGAGCAAAGAATAATGGTTTGGGAGTCAGAGAACTTTTGTTCATATCCTGGCTTTGCATCTTAATACCCTGTGTTACCATGGGCAAGTTATTAACTTCTCTAGGATTTAGTTTTCCAATTTGGAAAATTAGAATGTTGGAATAAAGATCTCTTAGGATCTCTTGTAATCCCAAATCCCCGATGTTCTGGAAGTTTGAGGATTTATAAGGAAAGAGTTCAGAGCTCCTCAGATGTGAGGGAAGAGGGGAGGAAAAGTTGATAGTGTAGAAACTATAAATTTTAGTGAAGGACTCAAAATACTACAAAATTCTAAAACTGCTGAGAGTGCCTCACAGAGTTACCCACCCTGCCATCTTAAAAAACCCCACCAAGAGTTTTCAACTGAGTCTAAAAAAGGTGCAACATTTCCTATATGGAGATGACCCAATAACTCCCTTTGATTTGTATGCTTTTATTCCCCCAGGAAGAGATGAATGAATGAAACATTTTTATTAAGCACTTACTATGTGCCAAAAGCACAGTGATAAGCACTGAGGATGTACACAGACAATCCCTGATCTCAAGGAGCTCCCATTCTAATGAGGAAACTAGACACAAAAGAAAATTCTATTTCAGAGCAGCTGAAAAAGCCTGGAAGTCCAAGGAGGGCAGATTTCAGGCAAGATACAAAGGTCTTCCATTATCATCACTAAGTTAGATGATAGTGCGGGTTGATTGCAGGAGGCAGAAGAGATTATGATAAGACCTAGAGGACCTCAGAGAGTGGTGGCAGGGGATGTGGAAGGCCTGGCAGCCCTACATCAACCTTCACTTTCTGGTCTGGGGCTCCTTGTGACTAATAGCACATGTTTGTAAGATGCTCTCTTGATAGCCCTAGAGTGCAATAAAGTAAACTGGCTCATGAGGGAATCAAAATCATGATCCTGATATGACTAACATATTCCAACCAATGATATTTTTTTTTTCTCAAGGAAACATCTCTGATTTTGTAATGGAAGCCAAATGGAAAATAGGATTTACTTTATAGCCAGTTTTGCTGCAAGTCATCTATTTTATAAATTATGGGATATTCAGTTTCAGAAATTCCTATGCAGATTTTTTTTCTGAAAGTAAAGCTTGGCAGAAAAAGATACTTTAAGAAAAAAATATTCAGGAGGTCTGTTGGAAGCAGAGGAGAGAAGAGCTTCATCTGGGTTCCCTTCCCTCTATGAAATTCTATGATTTCTTTTCATAGTGTGTCATGGTCTTTCCCTTCTTGTCAAAGCCATTCAGAAAAATTCATATATCATCCTCTGGCCTCCCAATCACAAGGTGCAAGCACTGAATACATTATTACCCTCCCCAATACCTTATGATGCAGGAAGCCTAACTTCACAGAATTGCAAACCTCCTGGGTCTTAGACATCTGCTCATCTTGATTCATCCCCATAGTCCAATTGCTCCCTCTCTAGTTAAGACAGTTAAAGTGTTCCTGTCTGGAGAGGATACTGCTGCTTCCTGTTCTCTTCAAATGGAATACAACACTCAGAGGTGGAGATGTAGACATGAATTAGTCATTTTGATCATTGAAGCCAATCAATCAAACTGGATAATTCAGGCCAAATGACTTTACCTTGGGAAATGAATCCTTTAGGTCAGTCCTTTATATTGATGGAAGAAAATAGACAATTGCCTTTACTCTGAGCTGAATAGAATGAATTTCCTTAAAATAATGGCTTTGCATTCCCCAAATGATAAATGGGCCAGGGACATGAATAGGCAGTTTTCAGATAAAGAAATCAAAAATATCGATAAGCACATGAGAAAGTGTTCTAAATCTCTAATAATTAGAGAAACGAATATCAAAACAACTCTGAGGTGTCACCTCATACCTAGCAGATTGGCTAAAATGATATCAGGGGAGAGTAATGAATGTTGGAGGGGATGTGGCAAAATTGGGACATTAATGCATTGCTGGTAGAATTGTGAATTGATTCAACCATTCTGGATGGCAATTTGGAACTATGCCAAAAGGGTGCTAAAAGACTGTCTGCCCTTTGATCCAGCCATACCATTGTTGGGTTTGTACCCCAAAGAGATCATAGGGAAAAAGACATGTACAAAAATATTTATAGCCACACTCTTTGTGGTAGCAAAAAACTGGGAAAAGAGGGTATGCCCATCAATTGGGGAATGGCTGAACAAATTGTGGTATATGCTGGTGATGGAATACTATTGTGCTAAAAGGAATAATAAACTGGAGGAATTCCATGTGAAATGGAATGACCTTCAGGAATTGATGCAGAGTGAAAGGAGCAGAACCAGGAGAACATTATACATAGAGACAGATACACTGTGGTAAAATCGAATGTAGTGGACTTCTGTACTAGCAGCAATGCAATGACCCAGGACAATTCTGAGGGATTTATGGAAAAGAACGCTACCCACATTCAGAGGAAGAACTATAGGAGTGGAAACACAGAAGAAAAACAACTGCTTGAATACATGGGTTGATGAGTACATGATTGGGGAAGTAAACTCTAAATGACCACCCTAGAGCAATCATCAATAATATGGAAATAGGTCTTGATTGATGGTACATAAAGAAACCAGTGGAAATGCACATCAACTACTGGGGGGGGGGAGGGAGTAAGAACATGAATCATGTAACCATGGAAAAAATTTTTTCTAAAAATAAAAATAAATAAGTAAAATAAAATAAAATAAAATAATGGCTTTGAAGTTCAGAATCCTCAAATCCTGTCGGTCACCAATGGGTTCTCCCCATGTTACCTACTTCTGGCACAAACTTCATTTACAATTTTTTTTTCTTATTAAAAGATCTCTTGCACTCTCCTGGGTTGCTTGCCCATGTCAGTGCCATCTGTGCCATCTATTTATCTTAGAATCCCTTTTAAAATGACCAAAAAACCAATGAGCAGAATTAGATTGTGTCCATGTCCCTTGAAATGATGGGAAATTATTCTGAGGAATGACATTTCCCTTCTTTTAGATGCTGGAGGAGAGAGGAGACTGAACTAGTTTAGATGGAAGAAGAATTCAGAGCTCTGTCAAGGTAGATGTGCCAGCATGCTGAGGTGCTACTAATAATCTTGCAATTCTTGGATGTTGTGGGTTTTTTGAGGATACTGGAATCACCCTCAGTGTCATATCTTGGGTAAGGGTGAGGGAATTATTGACAGGATGGGGTTGAACCAGGGCATAATACTGAATGGTACAGAAAAAAATCATGATGGAGCCTTGAAAATGAATTGGTTCTGTAATTATTTCTCCATTGACAGGAAGAAGACATTGTTCTCCCACTCTGTATTCATGGAAAGAAGTCTGTTGAGCATGGGAATGGTGAGGTGGGGGGGGGGGGGAGAAGTGAGAGGGAGCATTTGTTGTATGAGAAAAAAAAAAAGAGGATACTTAGAATAGTTTGAAATACCTTTAAAGCAGCAACCAAAACAGCTGTTCAGCCAAATTGGAATCAACTCCCCTAGAAATAACTTATGAAAACTACTTTGGAGCATGGCATTTTCAAAGCAAAATTCTTTTCTTTTTTCAAAAGACCACAAGCAATGCATTGAGTAAAGGGAATAGTTTGCCTGCCAAACTTCAGTTTTAATATTTAACCTTTCTTTTTCCTTTTGAACATCTTGCAAAAACATGCTTAAAAGTGATCAAATCTCTCCCCTTTTTTAGCCTGAGAGTTCTAAGAGAAGCACCTGAATGAAACCTTGGTTTTAACTTGCCTGTCTCCCCCCTTTTCTCCCTTCCCCTTCCCCTTCTTCCCTTCCTCTGAGAAAATGAAAATTATAGCAACCAGTGACATCTGTCAAGTTCAACTCTATCATGTTTGGAAGTAGTCAATATGTTTGACATTGGTTATGTTTACTTTTCAGAAACATGCCATCAAAATCTAAGTCAGTTCTCTTGATCCAAGATTTACTGGACTAGTTGCTAAAAATGAGGAAGCAAGATTATGGTTAAAGTAGGAACATAAAATCAGACACCAGTGTGATGAGCATTACCCCACCAATGAAGTTGAAAATATTTTAAGAGGATGATTCTAAGAGGATGACTAGTGGCATGTCAGCAATAGTGACTGAAGGGGAAAAAAGATGTTGATAAAATACTTGTTCAAAAAAGGAAAACTGGATTAGTGGTGGTATTCTGGGCATGACATTCTTTGGGCCAGGGGAAATATAAACATCTTGTTCAAGTTTTCCTGGAGCCCAGCAAAGTAATTCATAGGCAAAACATTGGTCCCCAATCTTATTTTCTTTGTGTTTTTCCCTTCCTAACATGTATTCTATTAACCCATTTTCTCATTTCACCGCTGAATAGCTCGGTGGGTTGCATCCTTCTTACAAAGTGAAAATGTCCTTGGAGATTCTACATCAGAGCAGAAATGCACACCAACTTCCAGACCCATCTTTGGTGAAGAAAAGCCTCTTCTGTAATCCTATCTGGTGAATCCAGATATTGTACTTCAGGGATACCAGGCCTTCTTAGGCCTTATTAAAGCAGAGCCCATCAAAGAAAGCGGCAGACAACAGGCTGAATAGTTTGCAAAGTGATTCCTAACTAGGTGGAAAAGAAAAGTGGTTATTTCATTCAAGGCTCCAGGCAGAGACAGCTGGTTTCCATATCTAGTGGCAATGTTTTCTGTTGTTGTAATTTTAATCACGTCTTACTCTTTACAACTCCATTTGGGGGTTTCTTGGCAAAGATCCTAGAGTGGTTTGCCATTTCCTTTTCCAGCTCATTTTACAGATGAGGAAACTGAGGTCAATGGGGTTAAGTTACTTGCCCAGGGTCATACTGCTAGTAAGTTTCTGACAATGGATTTGAACTCAGTTCCTTCTGACTCTGGGTCCAGTGCTCTATCCCCTGAGTCACCTAGCTGTCCACAGTGGCTAGGTTATCATCCTTAAACTAAGTTGAACCTGAAAGACTATATATTTCATGCTATGTTTAGGCATTAGAACTCCCACCTCATTGAATTGCTTGTCAGCTTCCGAAGTGGGAAGGGAGACAATATGGATCATCTGACTTTGGAAAACTTATGTGGAAATTTGTTATTAAAATAAAAAAATTTTTTTAAATAAGCCCCACCTAAAAATAAAAAAAAATCTGCTAATTAAGAGGTTAGATAGGGAGATTTGATGGAATTAGGTATGGGTTAGGAGTCACGCAACTTGAGGTTCTTGCCCCATCACTGTTAACTTATTTTATGATAACTAGAAAGTAATTTTCCCTTCTTACTGCCTCAAATTCCTTATCTATAATATAGGTTTATGATGGTTAATTTCCCCCATGTATTCTTTGATTTAGTGACACTGGTCTCCTGGCTTCTATTTCTCCTCACTTCAAGGATTTTCACTGGTGTGCCTTCTATCCCTGCAATGATCTCTTTCCTCCTCTCTGACTCTTGGCTTCCCTGGCTTCCTTCAAGTCGAGAAGAACCTTTTTCCTAGGCTTCCTTAGTCAGTGCCTCCTCTCTGAGATTGCCCGAAAGCAATCCTTTCTAAATCTGTTTGTATGTGATTGTTGGCGTGGAGTCTATCTCATTAAATGGAATTCCTTCAGAGCAAGGACTAATTTTTGCCTTTCTTTGGATCACTAGTGCTTAACACAGTGCCTGGCATGTAGAAGAGTTTTAATAAATGCTAAGCGATTGACTGACAGGAGGATTGTGAGGAATAAGGAAATAATGCACAGAGACTCTGGTCTTGGGGAAAGAGATACTTGATTGAGAAGATTTGTTCTCAAAACTTTATCTTTTGAGTTCTAATATTACTTGGTAACACTAAATTTATGTTGAAGCCTTTTTCTCATTTCTTTGTCATGACAGACCTAGGAATATACCTTACATTCCCTTCCCCAAAGCAGCTTCTAAAACAGCAATAATTAAAGTGATAAATGTTGGAGGGGATATAGCAGAATTGGGACACTAATGCATTGCTGGTGGACTTGGAAATTGATTCAATCATGCTGAAGGGCAAATTGGAACTATACGCAAACAAAGCATACCCTTTAATCCACTACTCACAGTGAGATAAAAAAGGAGGGGAGACCTACTTGTACAAAGTATTTATAGCAGCTCTTTTTTTGTGGTGGCAAAGAATTGGAAATTAAAGGGATTTCCATCAATTGGGGAATGGGTGAACAAGTTGTGGCATATGTTGGAGATGGAAAACTATCATGCTGTAAGAAATGATGACCAGGATGATTTCAGAAAGCACTAGAAAGACTTATATGAACAGATACAGAGTGAGATAAGCAGAACTAGGAGAACATCATACACAGTAGTAATACTGTGGGATGATCATTTGTGAAAGACTTTACTACTCTCAGCAATACAATGATCCAGGATAATTCTAAGAGACTTATGACAAAGAATGCTTTCCACCTCCAGAGAAAGAATGTAACCGAAATAAAATTGCTTGCCAGCTCCCAAAAGGGGGAGGGAAGGGAGATAATTTGGATCATATAGTTTTGGAAAACTTATGTGGAAATTTGTTATTAGGCATATTTGATAAAACAAAATGTCTTTACAAAAAATAAAAAATAAAATAAAACAGAGATAATTAAGATTGAGAATATAAGCTACATTCTGGCTAGTAAACAAAACTAGTTTTGACAAAGTATGCTTTGGGTATGGTATGGGCATGTCCTTGATTGCCCCATTGGGATGAATGGAGGAAAGTCAGTCTTGGCCAAACCTAACTTGATTTCTCTATCTAGAACAGCAAGAATACTGGAATCTTATAATCAGGTACCTGACTTTCTGCCATCATCATGAGAGGATCAGAGAGGGATTGGAAAATATTAGACCACCTCCTCATTAGGTATCTACCAATTAGAGATGTGTTGGGTTGTTTAGGGGAGGACCAAATAATAATCTTTCAAAATTGTATTTAAGTGACTCAACATTCTTAATGAGTTGTCTTCGATCAACTGAGAGAGATCATGGATAAATTAATGTATTGCTAGCATAATCAATAAATTGATTTTCCTTGCTTGGAACTAATACCTTAGAATTTTAAATCATCACATCATGAGAACGATATTTGAAATGACTGTAGTAGTGTAAAAGAAAACAGCAACAGGGGCAGCTGGGCAGCTCAGTGGATTGAGAGCCAGGCCTAGAGACAGGAGGTCCTAGGTTCAAATCCGGCCTCAGACACTTCCCAGCTGTGTGACCCTGGGCAAGTCACTTGACCCCCATTGCCTACCCTTACCAATCTTCCACCTATAAGTCAATACACAGAAGTTAAGGGTTTAAAAAAAAAAAAAAAGAAAACAGCAACAGACATCAGAACTCAAAATAATGCAATGAGCAATCTTGGCTTCAAAGAATTGATAACAAAACATCCCTCTTTTATGGTGGGAGACTATTGGTACAGAATGAATTATATGCTTCCAAGTGAAGCTAATGTGTCTACTTGTTTTCCTGGATAGTATTTCTTTGTCACAAAGGAGGGTTTTTGTGCAGGATGGAGGGAAATTACTCATCCTAAAATGGATCTACAATCTAATTGATTCAGATACTTTTTCTGTTAACACAGATCTCAATCCACACATGCCTGCCTACCCTGTATGACTTATTCATCTTCTTTCATAAGTTTGCCACATGACTTACATGAAGAGGTACCTCTTCTCTTTACCAAAGCAAACCTCTCTATATGCACAGATGAGCTCATTCTTGTGCTTTTCTGGCAACATTTGCCCCCAAGCATCCCTTCTCTCCTATCTTAAATCTCAACTTGTCTACTACTGCTCCTCTACAGCCTACAAACATGCCCATATCTCTGCCATCCTAAAAAAAAATCCTCACTTAATCCATCCATCCCTGCTAGCTCTTATCCCATATCTCTTCTCCTTTGTGCAATTAAATTCAAGAAGACTGCCTCCTCTTCTTTTCTTCTCAGTCTCTTTTTAACTCTTTACAGTCTGGTTTTTTACTTCATCGTTCAATCAACACTACTCTCTCCAAAGTTCCAAATGACTTCTTAATTACCAAACCTAATGACCTTTACTCAATTCTTATCCTTCTTGACTTCACTACAGCCTTTAACAACTGTCAATCACTTTCTCCTCCTTAACACCCTCTCCTTTTTATCCTGGTGTCCCCCCTCCTTGTATTAGTCTCTTTTGTTGGATCTTCATCCAAGTCATACTTGCTAAATTAGTATCTTCTCCCTCTACTCTTTTTGCTTGGTGATTTCATCAGTGCTCTTGGGTTTTTCAGTGATCATTTCTATGCTGCTAATTCTTAGATCTATTTATCCAGCCCTAACCTTTTTTTTCTTGACCTCCAGGGTCACATCTGGAATTGTCTTTTAGATATCTCAAGTTGGATATCTCACAGACAATTTAAACAATATAAACTCATTATCTTCCCCCTCTCTCAAGTCCTTTCATCTTCCAAACTTCTCTATTACTATCTAAGAGATCAACATTCACCAAAACTCAAAACCTAGGTGTCATCCTGGATTCCTTACTCTCTCTGTCATTCCCTTTATCCAATCTATTGCCAAGGTCTGTTGACTTTACTTTCATAACATCTCTTATATGTGCCTCTCTTACTTTCGTAACATTTCTCTCCTTACACTGTGAGGTGGCTCTCATCACCTCATGCCTAGAGAATTGTAATATCCAGCAGGTTAATCTTCCTGTTTCATCTCTCTAGTCTATCTTCCACTCAGTTGCTAAAGTAGTCTTCCCAAAAAGCCAATGTTGCCTAAGCTTACTGTTATTTTTACAGTGGTCTTTTTCAAGTACTTTTCATGAGGGTGGTATAAAATCCCCCATATCTTAAAAAAGTATTTTATATGTTATGACCACAACCTAGAGATGAGGTCCCAAAGTAGATAGTGATGGTGGGCCTTGAACTCTCTTCTTGTGGCACCTGGAAAAGTCAGCTACAGGTTATCCTTCATAGAAATGATTGGAGTAAGGTGATGAGAAAGCAATTAGTTGGTGGGCCTGGAAATGAAGTGTGGAAGTTAGTCAGGGAAGGTAGAAGGAAGAGAATAAGCATTTTTCAAAGCATCCACTATGTGCCAGGCACTGTGTGAAGAATTTCCTAGTAAATAAACTCCAGTGGCTCCCTCTAGAATAAAATATAATATCCTCTATTTGAAATTAAAAGCAAAGCCCTCTACAAGTTGGCCCTTTCCTGTGTCTCCGAGCCTTTTTAAATTTACTTTCCGCCAAGATGTTATGAAAGTAAAGTCAACAGATCTTGGTAATAGATTAGACATAGGGAGTGATAGAGTAAGGAATTCAGGATGACACCTAGGTTTTGAGCTCTGATGGATGTTGATGCCTTAGATAGTAACAGGGAAGCTTAGAAGGTGGGAAGACTTGAGGGAGAGGGAAGATAATGAGTTTATACTGAGTTTAAGATGTCTATGAGACTCTAAAAGACAGTTCCAGATGTGACACTGGCCTCCTTTTTGTTCCTCATAATGAATTACTCCATGATTTTTACTGATTTTTTCTAGTGAATATCCTCCTTCCTCAGATCCCCCTCCAGGCTTACTTCAAGTCAGTCTCATCTTCTATGAGAAGCTTTTCCTGATTCCCCTTAATGTTTGTACCTTCCTTCTATTGATTATTTCCAACTTATCTTGTATATATTTTGATTGTACATAATTGTTTTCATATTGTCTCCTTCATTATACTGTGAATTAACTTTGAGAGTAGGGAGTGACTTTTGCTTTCTTTGTATGCTCAGCATTTAGTACAGTGCCTGACACATAATAGATGAATAATAATTGCTAGGTGACTAGTTAACTGACATTGGTTAAATTTCTTTACAATCAGTATTGTCATTTCTCATTTTTTTTGGTCTCAATTAATCATTTAAATAGTATTAAAGTTGTTTCAATTTCCTCTTCTTTCTCCTCCTCCTCTTCCTCTTCTTTCTATCAAATAGTGAATCTTTATCCAGTAACCAGGGTCCTTGTGTTTATAGAACACAGAGCTACTAGGTTTTAAAATTTTTCTTTATGTTGAATATTTAACCTGGTCCACTGATCACTATTTTTTATCCATTTTAAATTGTTTTGAGAATTACTGTTTTGTAGTATATTTTGAGATCTGGTGTTGCTGGGCTGCTCTGATAGGTCAAAGCTTTGATAGCTGTACAATTGCTAGGTCTATATCCCAAAGATATCAAAGGAAGGAAAGGTCCTATGATACTATAAATATTAGCTCCTCTTTCCTTTCTTTCTTTTTCTCCTTTTCCCGGGGGTGGGGGTAGTTAAAAGGTAGAAAAATTGAATGCTTGATAACTGAAAAAAAATTAATGGATTAACATAGGAAATGAAGGAGTAATATAGTTAGGAGTGCAGGCTAATAATGAAACCAATCTCGGGTGGAAAGTAGTCAAGTTCAAGTCTGAAGAATTCAATAGTTTGTTTTTTTTTAATGTTACTTGTGAATTTTTTCAGGGGGGTTATGGTGGGATTTTTCTACAAGTCAATCTATCCATTGCTTCATTAAATAAGTAAATAAAACAAGGAAGGTTTACTTAGAACAGCCAGCCTCAAATCTAAAATGCAGCGACTCAAAAATAGAGACAGTGATTATATTTCATATTTTTGACAATCTCTAGCCAAAGTGTTTGCAGGGTTAATAACTGGCTATTGAATGAATGGATGATGAATGAGTGGATAGTATATAGGGGAAAGATATATCCTCCTCATTACAGTAGGGAAAATACTGATACTCAAATTCAAAGTTGGGTGAGTTACTCTTAATTATAATCGGTAACTGATCTGGAAATAGAATCTGGAACTGCTAAGTCTGCTTAAACCTTCTCTTCATCTAATAGTGGCTTTACTTTTTTTTTTTTTATTGTTGGGGTGGGGAGGACAGAGAGTAGGGTGTCTTAAATAGCCATTTTCATTAATGAGTGCTTTGTTTTGATGGCTGTGATCAGACTCATTCATTCAAGGTATTTCTCATGCGTGTGAATTTCTACCTGTAAAATTGAGGCTAAATGACAGATCAAAGCATTATTATTGTAATTGTTATTGTTATTATGCTATTATGTTATATATTAATGAAATATATTATGATGATGATATAGTATATTATTACTTATTTTCTATTGCAAGTATAATTATAATTCCATTTTAGGAAACTCTTTTCCTAAGTGAAAGAAGCTTTTATATTAAGGATAGCTTATTGGATGCAACTTATAGTGTAATTATTCATGAGTCATGAAGGTCTTGGTTCAAGTCCCACCTCTGACTAGCATTGGCTCTGTGACCCTGGACAAGTCCCTTAAACACTGAGTGCCTGCCCCTGCCATTCTAAAAGCATAAGCAGCAGAACAAGTACTAATATAAATTGGTAGTTGTTGAATCATTTCAATGTCTGACTCTTTGTGACCCTATTTGGGGTTTTCTTGGCAAAGATACTGGAATGGCTTGCCATTTCTTTCTCTGGTTAATTTTACAGATGAGGAAATTGAGGCAAACAGGTTTAAGTGACTTGCCCAGGGTCACACAGCTAGTGAATGATGGAGGTCAGATTTGAAGTCAGGAAGATGAGTTTTCCTGATGTATGGAGGGACAGCACTCCGCACACTGACTCCAGGTTCTGTCTACTGTGCTACCTAGCTACTAGGCAATGGTAGAAGGACTTTCTGTTTGGGAGTTCCTTGAAATGAAATGCAATCACAGATCCAGTAAAAAAAAAAAAAGAAAAGAAAAAAGGAAAGGAAAAAGAGAAAGGAAGAAAAAAGGAAGGAAGGGAGGAAGAGAGGAAGGAAGGAATTTTTTTGCTTATATATTAAGAGTTTCTTTGAAACATAGTTGCTTGTAGCCTCATAAATCTGAATGTCAGAAGTTCAAAGTTTTCTTTTTTCCTTTTCTTATAACTTCTGAAAAAGTCTTTGTCCATCCATCTCCCCTAAGATAGCAGTAGTTGTCAAAGTCATTCTCAGATTATTTATTAGTAGCTAAAATTAGCAGACTACTGATCCTGAGACAACTGCTAAGGCTTACTGTCACTGACATTATTTTGGAGTATCCAGGGATAATTGGGGATTCCACTCAGGGATGGATTGGAAAAGAAAGGCTGCTTAAGTCCCTTCCAACTCTAAAATGTGGGATTTAGTGATTTTTCTCATCAGTATGTCATCATAATTCCCAAGTTCATAATCACTTTATAGGCAGCCAGGTAGCATTGTGGATATAAACACAAGTACATATAGGCAGCTAGGTGGTACAATAGAGTTGTGAACCTGTAATCAGGAAGACCCGAGTTCAAATGTGATCTCAGATACTAACTCTGTGACCCTAGGCAGTCACCTGCTTAATTTGTAAAATGAGGGTAATAGTACTTACCTCCTACAGTCATCATGAGGATCAAATGAGATTTTTGTAAAGTGTTTTGCAAACTTTAAAGTGCTATATAGATGCTAGCTATTATTATATACTGCTCATGCAGTTCCCCCTATAAAATGTAAGCTTTTTGAGGGCAGAGACTGATTTGTTCTTGTATTTGCCTTCCCCAGTAGCCTAACAGGAGTCCTGGTCATGTGAAGTGCTTAATAAATCCTTTTTTGACTGATTGAATAATTATATCACTTCTTGGAAGTCTACAAGTCCAAACTGGCTGGCACCCCAACTCTGAATCAGTCCTGGCTCCTATTGATTTCTTCTTACCAGTCATCCACATAGCAAAGCTGGAGGAAAAGGGAAGTTCCTAGAGAGTCACAGAGCCCCATGAAATTTAGATTTTTTTTTCCCTTCCAAAACTTAAGGTGGACATTCTTCTCTCTGTTCTAAGTAAGAAAACTCATTTCCAAGGTCAAGTTGGGTCAAGTTGTATGAAGCTGAAAATATTTCAAAATAGAAATCAAATGCATCAATTTATGATCCCCATTTTCTAACAAAGAGAATTCCCATCTCTTTCACTTATGGGGGATGACTGAAATATCCATAGTGGAGTGATTTTATCAGCTTAGAGAATTTCTTCCACCAGCACAGAGCATGTCTCAACCAGTCTATAACAGAAGATAAGTTCTAGAGAGTTGCCTAAGATTCATAGAGGTCAAAATGAATTCATCATAAATAGAAAGTGTCAGAGGAAAGATGTGAATTCTAACTCCAAACTGTGCCCTATCATACCATTCAAGACTCTGTAATACTTATAAAGAGCCATAAAATTAGGGGTTCAAAGACTCAACAGAATTCCCCAGTTGTGTTTTAATCCTTAAAACTCCTCCTTTCATGATTACTGTTGGCATTATTCTAACCTTGTTCTTTCTCATAAATTCCTAAGAAACTTCATCATCCTTCAGAAGCATTTTGGATTGACTCATCTTGTCATTCTTTAATATCCTATTACCTCAAGCAGAAGAAACTCTTTTGTCTTTCAGGAGTTAATGGGTGTTACCCATACTGATTAAGTTTGGATTCACCATTAAAAAATTCCTGCTTGGAGGTCTGGAGAGACTTTCATGAGTAAAATTTTAAGTTAGTGTCTTTAGGTTTTATGACGACAAATAGCAAGTATACAACCAATGATTTCTACCTCCATGTTGTCTCTCCCATTGGATCCTTTTTGACTTCCACAAAAACCATCAGGCTCTCACCATGTCTCACCTGGATTATTGTAATGACTTCCTAATTAGTCTCCCTACCTTATTTTTCCTCATTCCAATCCATCCTCCACACAGTTGCCAAAGTGATTGTCCTGAAGCACAGATCTAATCATGTTATTCCTCCACTTAGTAAACTTCAGAGGCTTCCCATTGCCTCTGGGAAAAAATATAAACTCCTATGTTTGATTTTGAAAGTTCTTCACAACCCACTCCAACCAAAATCAATCTATATTACTCCCTTTGGAACATTCTACCTTGACTAGAACTCATTCTCTCCTCACCTCTACCTCAAAGAATCCTTCTCTTCCTTCAAGAAATAGTTCAAACATCGGAAAGACCAACATGAACTGATGCAGAGTGAAATAAGCAGAACCAGGATAACACTGTACACAGTAACTCAATATTGTGGATTGATCCACTGTGATAGACTTAGCTACTCTCAGCAATACAATGATCCAGGACAATTCTGAGGGACTTATGGCAAAGAATGCTATCTACCTCCAGAGAAAGAACTGTTGGAGTCAGAATGCAGATGAAAGTGTATGATTTTTCATTTGTTTATCTGGGTTTTGGTTTTGGGGTTTTGGTTTTATATAATTATTTACTTACAAAAATGAATAATATGGAAATATGTTTTGCATGATAAAAATAAATAAAAGATAAAAATCTAAATTATCTGCAGGAAAAAAAAAGAAATAGCTCCAATACCACTTTCTGTGTGAAGTCTTTCCCAATCCATACCACAACCCTTCCTTCTCCCTTGAATGGTGCCTCTCCTCTTTGCTTAACTTGTATATAGTAGAAGTTAGCTATGGTATAGTGAGTGGATAGAAAACTGGCTTCAGAGTCAGTAAGTACTCGGACTGACATATCCTGACTATGTTAACACTAAGCAAGACATTACCTCTCAATACTTTAGGCAACCCTTAAACTATAAGCAGAAAAAAGAGCTAAATTATACTGGTAGAAGTTTCTTTGTTAGGAATTCCCTATATTCATGAACTTATAGGTCTAGACTCTATTTCTATTCTGTTTGTTTTTATTCTATATATACATATATGCATGTGCCAACACATATACACATTTCCATTTATAAAAACTCATATGTGTACATATAATGTGTGTATATAACATGTACACACATATGTTATAGATATACACACATCTACTGTTCCCAATAAAATGTAAACTTGAGAGAAAGGAATTTTTTACTTTTTATCTTCATATCTCCTCAGTATCTAGGACAATGTCTGGAACATATTAGACACCTAATAGATACTTGTTGATTGACATTTGATTGGATGATTGAATATGGTCTTTCCAAGGTTGTATTTGTATTTATTCACAAATATACAGGTATCCCTTCCACATTTGGGGGATTAGGAGTGTGGCATTCCTGGGATCTAGAAAATCTGTATAAAATGTTTTGGTCCTCTGTTCCTTTCAGAGAAGAAGTCTGATTTTTTTTTTCTTTTTTCTTTAATGAAGTTTTTACAGTACCTTCTTTTTTTTTAATACATTTATTAATATTCATTTTTAACCTGATTACATGCTTCATACCCCTACTTTCCCCTTCACACCTCGCTCTCCCCTCACCCATGGCTGACACACATTTCCACTGGTTGTAACATGTGTCCTTGTTCAGGGCCCATTTCCATATTGTTGATAGTTGTATTGGTGTGGTTGTTTCTAGTCCACATGCCCAATCATGTCCACCCCAACCCATGTGTTCAAGCAGTAGTTTTTCTTATATGTTTCCTCTCCTGCAGTCCTTCCTCTGAATGTGGGTAGCATTCTTTACCATAAATCCCTCAGAATTGTCTTGGGTCATTGCATTGCTGCTAGTACAGATGTCCATTACATTCGATTTTACCACAGTATATCAGTCTCTGTGTACAGTGTTCTCCTGGATCTGCTCCTTTCGCTCTGCATCAGTTCCTGGAGGTCTTTCCAGTTCACCTGGAACTCCTCCAGTTTATTATTGCTTTTAGCACAATAGTATTCCATCACCAGCATATACCACAGTTTGTTCAGCCATTCCCCAATTGAAGGGCATCCCCTCATTTTCCAGTTTTTTGCCACTACAAAAAGTGCAGCTATAAATATTTTCCTACATGTCTGTTTATCTATGATCTCTTTGAGGTACAAACCCAACAATGGTATGGATGGATCAAAGGGCAGGCATTCTTTTATAGCCCTTTGAGCATAGTTCCAAATTGCCAGCCAGAATGGCTGGATCAGTTCACAACTCCACCAGCAATGCATTAATGTCCCAATTTTGCCACATCCCCTCCAGCATTCATTACTCTCCCCTTCTTTCATTTTAGCCAATCTGCTAGGTGTGAGGTGATACCTCAGAGTGGTTTTGATTTGCATTTCTCTAATTATTAGAGATTTAGAACACTTTCTCATGTGCTTATGGATACTTTTGATTTCCTTACCTGAAAATTGCCTATTCATGTCTCTTGCCCATTTATCAATTGGGGAATGGCTTGATTTTTTATACAATTGCTTTAACTCCTTGTATATTTGAGTGATTAG
>NC_058133.1:221249513-221264882 GCF_016433145.1 Gracilinanus agilis
TATCCTGCAACTTTGCTAAAGTTGTTGATTATTTCTACAAGCTTCTTAGTTGATTCTCTAGGATTTTTTAAGTAGACCATCATATCATCTGCAAAGAGTGATAGCTTAGTCTCCTCCTTGCCCACTTTGATACCTTCAATTTCTTTTTCTTCTCTAATTGCAACTGCTAGTGTTTCTAGTACAATGTTAAATAATAGAGATGATAATGGGCATCCTTGTTTTACTCCTGATCTTATTGGGAAGGCTTCTAATTTATCCCCATTGCATATGATGTTTGTTGATGGTTTTAGGTATATACTGTTTATTATTTTTAGGAAAGGTCCTTCTATTCCTATACTTTTCAGTGTTTTCAATAGGAATGGATGCTCTATTTTGTCAAAGGCTTTTTCAGCATCTATTGATATAATCATGTGATTTTTGTTTGTTAGACTGTTGATATGGTCAATTATGTGGATGGTTTACCTAATGTTGAACCATCCTTGCATTCCTGGTATAAATCCCACCTGATCATGGTGGATGATCTTCTTAATTACTTGTTGGAGTCTCTTTGCTAATATTCTATTTAAGATTTTTGCATCTATGTCCATTAGGGAGATTGGTCTATAGTTTTCTTCTGTTTTTGGTCTACCTGGCTTTGGGATCAGTACTATATTTGTGTCATAAAAGGAATTTGGTAGGACTCCTTCTTTGCTTATCATATGAAATAACTTGTATAGTATTGGGATTAGTTGCTCTTTGAATGTCTGATAGAATTCACTTGTGAATCCATCAGGTCCTGGTGATTTTTTTCTTTGGGAGTTCTTTGATGGCTTGTTCAATTTCTATTTCTGACATGGGACTATTTAGGTATTCTATTTCTTCTACTGTTACTCTAGGCAATTTATATTTTTGTAAATATTCATCCATGTCTCCTAAATCGTTATATTTGTAGCCATATAATTGGGCAAAGTAGTTTTTAATGATTGCCTTAATTTCCCCTTCATTAGAGGTGATGTTTCCCTTTTCATCTTTGATACTATCAATTTGGTTTTCTTCTTTCCTTTTTTTTTATTAGATTGACAAGTACTTTGTCTATTTTATCTGTTTTTTCAAAATACCAGCTTCTAGTCTTATTTATTAATTCAATAGTTCTTTTACTTTCAATTTTATTAATTTCTCCCTTAATTTTTAGTATTTCTAATTTAGTTTTCATCTGGGGGTTTTTAATTTGCTCACTTTCTAATTTTTTGAGTTGCATACCCAATTCATTAATCTCTGCCCTCCTTAATTTGTTAATATATGCACTCAAGGATATAAATTTCCCCCTGAGTACTGCCTTGGCTGCATCCCACAGAGTTTGGTAGGATGTCTCATCATTGTCATTCTCTTCAATGAAATTGTTGATTGTTTCTATGATTTCTTCTTTGACAAATTGGTTTTGGAGAATCATATTGTTTAATTTCCAATTGGTTTTTGATTTGCCTGTCCAGGTGCCCTTACTATTATTATTATGCCCTTATTATTTTTATTGCATTATGATCTGAGAAGGTTACATTTATTATATCTGCTCTTTTGCATTTGTTTGCAATGATTCTATGCCCTATTACATGGTCAATCTTTGTTAATATACAATGTGCAGCTGAAAAGAAGGTGTATTCCTTTTTGTCCCTATTTATTTTTCTCCACATATTAATTAAATCTACTTTTTCCAAGACTTCATTGACGTCTCTTACCTCTTTCTTATTTATTTTTTGGTTTGATTTATCTAGATTTGAAAGAGGAATATTTAGATCTCCCACTATTATGGTTTTACTATCTATTTCCTTCTTGAGCTCTGCCAGTTTCTCCTTTATGAATTTGGATGCTATACCACTTGGTGCATATATATTGAGCAGTGTTATTTCCTCATTGTTTATACTGCCTTTAATCAGGATAAAATGACCTTCCCTGTCTTTTTTAATCACATCTCTTTTTACTTTGGCTTTGTCAGAGATAATAATAGCCATTCCTGCCTTCTTTTTCTCATTTGACTCCCAAAAGATTTTACTTAAGCCCTTAACCTTAAACTTGTGTGTGTCTACCCGCCTCATGTGTTTCTTGTAGACAACATATGATAGGATTTTGGTTTCTGATCCACTCTGCTATTTGCTTCCGTTTTATGGGCAAGTTCATCCCATTCACATTCAGAGTTATAATCATCAGTTGTGCATTTGCTGACATTTTCGTATCCTCCCTTAGACCCACCCCTTCTTCTTACACTATTTTCTTTTTTTTAAACCAGTGGTTTACTTTTAGCTGGTATCCCTTATCCCCTCCCTTGATTGACTTCCCTTTCTTCCCCCTCCCTTGTTATTCCCCTAGTTTTGTTTTTTAAAGGCCTAATGAATTCCCTCCCCCTTCTTCTCCCCTCCCTTTTTTGACCTCCCCACTCCCCTGCTTCCTTTGGTTTTTCCCTTCTGACTTTCTCAGTAGGGTTAGATAGAGTTTTTTATCCGAATGGATAATAAAGTCACTCTTCCCTCTCCCGGTTGATTACACTGAGAGTAAGGTTTGATTATTACCTCTTAATGCTCTCTTCCTCTCCTTCTTGTGATAGTATTTATCCCCTCCCCTTCCCATGCCCTTTTTGTGTGTAATAGAATATCCTATTTTTCTTATTTACTCAGATTTTTCTTGGTGTCCCCTACTATTCCCCCCCTCTTTCCCACCTCCCATGTCATCTTAGACAATTCAGTATCCTGTCCTCTCCCTATGAATTATTCTTCTGGTTGCTATAATAGTGAATATTATAATAGTGAATAGAGTTCACTACAGAGAATTATTCATAGAATTTCTCCACCTATTATTACAGATAATTAGATCTTTTTTAAGCCCTTAAAGAGTCAATTTAAAAAAAATTATGAGCTTTCTTTCTTTCCCCTCTGTTTCTTATTTACCTTTTCATGTTTCTCTTGGTTTTTGTGGTTGGGTATCAAACTTTCCATTTAGTCCAGGTCTTTTTTGTGCAAAAACTTGGAAATCTTCAATTTTGTTGAATGCCCATACTTTCCCCTGGAAGTATATAGTCAGTTTTGATGGGTAGTTGATCAGTGGCTGAAAGCCCAGCTTTCTTGCCTTTCTGAATATTGTATTCCAAGCCTTGTTGTCTTTTAGCGTGGAGGTTGCCAGATCCTGTGTGATCCTTATTGGTGCTCCTTGATATTTGAATTGTCTCTTTCTGGCTTCTTGTAAGATTTTTTTCTTTTACTTGGAAGCTCTTGAATTTGGCTATTATATTCCTGGGTATTGTCCTTTCTGGGTCTAGTGTAGAGGGTGATCTATGGATCCTTTTAATGTCTTTATTGTTCTCTTGTTGTAGAACTTCAGGGCAATTTTGCTGAATAATTTCTTTAAGTATGGAGTCCAAGTTTCTATTAATTTCTGCCTTTTCTGGAAGACCAATGATTCTCAAATTGTCTCTTCTAGCCCGGTTTTCTTGATCTGTCACTTTTTCATTGAGATATTTCATGTTTCTTTCTGTTTTATCAGTCTTTTGACTTTGTTTTATTTGTTCTTGTTGTCTTGAGAGATCATTGGTTTCTAATTGTTTGATTCTAGCCTTTAAGGACTGGTTTTCGGCTATAATCTTTTGGTTTTCGGCTATAATCTTTTGGATTTCGGCTATAATCTTTTGGTTTTCCTTTTCAGTCTGGTTATTTCTGGTCTTCAGTTGACTTGCCTCACTTTCCAATTGCAAAATTCTGCCTTTTAAACTGTTATTTTCTTGCCAGATTTCTTCCATCTTCCTCAACATCTTATGTTTGAACTCTTCAATATCTTGTGAGCAGCTTTCATTTTTTTGGGGGGGAAGGTTTGGTTATTTGTTTGTCCTCCTCTGTGGTCCGGATTTTCTCTGTGTAAAAGTTGTTGAGTGTTCCAGCATTTTTCTTACTAATCTTTTTCTTCTGTGTTGCCATTGTTAGCCCCGTCTCTTTTCAGCTTTGTCTTCACACTCAGGGTCTGCCTGCCCCCTCTAAGCTCCCAATGGCTCTGGTCTTCTTGTCCTGGGGTTCAGGCCTCCCGGTAGTCCCTGGTCTGCCCCTCTGCCCGAGGCTCCTTCAGCAGCCTGGGGGCTGCTGCCACAGCAGGGCTCCCATCTGCACCTGGTCCTCACTTGATGTCCTATCCTGCCCTGGAGATCTCAATTCACTCCCAGGGCCCTGCCTTTACTGGCGCTTAGGCTCAGGAAAGTCCCTGCTTTAGGGCTTTTCATTCATGCCCCGGGTAGTGCTTCCACCCACACAAGATGCTGGGGAAATTCCCTGCTTTAGAGATTCTCACCGGGGGGCAGCGCCACAGGGGAAAGTCCATGCTTCCCCCCAGCCTCTTGGGGTCCCACCTCTGGCAGCTCACAGGTACAAGCCCTGGGGCTGCTAGTGGTTTACTGGTTGCCCCAATCCTGCTTTCACTCTTGTGTGTTGGCCTTGGCGTTGTGCGTGGTGTGTGGTTGGGGGGTGGAGTAGCTTCTTCCTCTTGCGTTTTAGTGAGAGCTGTTTCACCCCTTTATAGCATGAAAATGCCTCAATTCTGCATACCTTCAATGCTGCACCCCATTGTGGTGTTCCTTTGATCATTTGGGTTCGTTTTTATGTCTCCTTGAGGAGTTGTGTATGCATCGGTTAGGATAGATCGAGCAACTGCTCCTTACTCTGCCGCCATTTTAACAGTAAGTCTACAAATCAGGCTTTACAGTACCTTCTTAAGAATTTTGGGTTAAGTATTTGGTCAGAGGGTATATAGTTTCTAAAATTTTTCTGTGTTGTCTGATGGCCTTTGCATGTCAGCCATTTGCAGATACTGCAAAAGATATATTGAAACTGTGATGGGGAAAATCACAATGTGGAAGGGATACGTAAATGTGCAAATTGTCAAGAAAATGGAAATATTTTAGCTATTTCCATCTCTAGTGCATTCTATTAGTGAAGTATAGTTTGTTCCCGATGAGTTATGAGATGTCTTAAAGGCTCTAGACCTGTGAGACATGGATGATGTGTCATTTTGTCCTGTAATATTTTATTGCAATAAAACTAAGATGTCACATTTAAAAATCATATTTAGTAACAGGGAAGATTTTAATTTGAAAAAGTGTCAATTTTCCTTCCTTCTTTCCTTTCTTTCTTCTTTTCCTTCCTATCTTTTTTTTCTTCTTTTTGTTTTTTAGGCTACATTCTGGCCAGACCATTGGAATCATGAAGGTTCCACTTATATTGGTCCATGGTTGTTTTCCATTGAGGAACTCAGAGATATAAGAAAAAGAAAGCCAAATCAACTATGTCCTGAGATTGTTTGAAATGAGCTTGTTTTACTGAAATCAGAACCTCAGACACAAAGCCTCTTAACTTTTAGAACCCAGGATCACTGGACACAAGATTTCTGGATCTTGTCCAAGAGGAAAGTTTATTCTTTACAGTATCCTCCACCATCTTGGGATAAGGCAAAAGAGTTGGAGTATAACATGATTCTAGTCAGGACCAGACTTAGATGGCCAACAACATCTTTCTATTTATGTTAGGCTAACACCTTTCTGTGTCATTATAGGACAACCAGACAAAGGACCAGCAAGCTAATGTTTTCTCTTTTCCCAATTCCGTTTTGTCACAAGATGCCTGGGTGAAACATTCTTATTCTCCATTACTTTTCCCTTATCTTTATCCACATCAGTTCTATTACTCTTGAATCCCTAACTTGCTCTGCCCCTCAATTTCCATTGTAACACATTTCCCTTCATATTAGAATTCTTCATTTTACACTTATTTTGTCTTTATGCACTCATATAAATCTGGTTCCTTCTAGAAGACTACATATCTGTAATCATGATTCCCTTCTATTATGAACTCCCTCACATACTGGATCAGAAGCAACAGTAGGAATGTTTCTTGTTCCTCATTGCCATATCCAGACCTTCCCACCATTCAGCAAAGATTCACTTGTATCTCTACTGCACTATACGCATCCTTGTTATTTTCATCTACCAGAGTCATCTTCCAATCTCAAGGTATTCAATACATAGCTCATACTTTTCCTTCCAAAGTATGAGTCTCATACTTTGAGACTTTTATATACATGTTCATGTCCTTTTAGGTGATGTATTGGATGAAGTGCTGGGCCTGGAGGCAGGAAGACCCGAGTTCAAATTCAGTCTCCAACTCTTTATTAGTTGTGAGACCTTGGGCAACTCACTTAACTGTTTTCCTCAGTTGCCTCCACTTTAAAATGAGCTGGAGAAGGAAATGGCAAACCACTCCAATGTCTTTACCAAGAAAACTTCAAATGGGGTCACAAAGAGTTGGACATGACTGAACCCAAACAACAAAAATATTTGAAATATTCTAGCCTCTCAATTTATCAATTTGTCAACTCCCACAGCCTATGCCTTTGTTCCCTATCAGTCACACACAAAGATAAACATAATCTTGATATTATCATCACCCATATTGATTAATATTTCTGAAGACCCTACCTCTGATTCCAACTTTCTTCTTTCCATCTATCCTTTTGTCTCCCTTTTCTAAGACATATTCTGAATTTACCATATTCTCTAGTCACTCTCTCCCCATTCTCCCTGTTTACTATCTTTGCTCTTATGTTGATCCTTGGTGTTTAGTCTTTTTAAGGCATATCTCACTCTTTGTGATCCTGTTTGGGGTCTTCTAGGCAAAGATGCTGGAGTGGTTTGTCATTTTCTCCTTTAGTTTACTTTACAAATGAGAAAACTGAGGCAAACAGGGTTAAGTGACTTGCCCTGGGTCACTCAATTAGTAAGTATCTGAGTCCAGATTTGAATTCATGAAGATGAGGCTTCCTGACTCTAGGCCTGGTACTCTAGCCACTATGTCACGTAACTGCCCATATTGATCCTATAGTAAACTTATTCAATTATGTATTGTTCCACGCCTTTGAATTCTTTGACCTCTTGCTAGATTGTTGTCCAATATGCCTTGTAAAACATTTTTTATCTGCCTTCTCCATTCTTTCTTGCATACTATTAGATGTGGATAGAAGTCACATAATTTCAATTACTAAGCCCACTAATTTAGGTTACCTCAAATGAGCCGCAGCTGTGAAATAACAGTTTTTTTTAGTCTTCTGATTGACTCTAATGAACTTTCCATGGTGGCTGTTCCATTCTTTTCTCTCTGATACCAACCTTCCTCTCCCCTTTAAGCAGAAAAACTCATCATACTTCAATGATGTGATTACTGCCTTTTTTTTTAGTACAAAAAATGCTTCTATATGACTATGTAAGAGGGAAGTATAGAGTCAAGGAGAGGAAAGGGTACAAATGACCAGTGCTTATGCATATGGCCAATTTCTCATTGAAGACATTTGGCCCTGAGAAGTAGTCCAAAGAAAAGATGACCCTGATAACCCTGATGTTTTAACCTTTTAATTGGGAGATAAGATTTTTTTTTGAGGCTCATTTTGGCTAGGGTTGAAGTGCAATAGTCACTCACAGGGCCAGACTCACTACTGATCTGAACAGAAGCTCTGACCTGCTTCATTTCTAACTTGGATTCACTGCTTCTTAGGTTGCTTGATTCTCCCTCTCCTCTGCACCCAGGGGCTCATCGTATTGATGTAGGATTTAGTGTGGACACCTATTTAACAGTCTACAGGAGCTCAGAACTCCTTAGCCCAACTGATTAACCAGCCTCAGTCTTCCTGGTACAGATATTATAGGCAGGTGCAACATCACCATGCCTAGTGAGGTGACAATACTTAGGGTCAAGATCCCAACGGAGCAGGACTAGATAGAGAGGCTTCTGCTAATCTTAGGCTAATGGTCTCTGCTCTTTATAAAAGATCACAGCAGTAACCTAATGGAAGATTGCAGTTAAGCCTGAAGCTGGAGGTGCTGGGGATTATAGCTGCCCAATGTGAAGCAAGTCCAAAGAGTCCAGCAGATTGACACATATAGCAGAGACACTGTGCCTTGTAAAGAACAAGTACAGTTGGGGGTAACCCATGCAGGAGTGATGCCACACACCTACAAAGAGGGAAAAGACATTGAGACCCTACAGCTTTGGGATCGTCAGTTTCTTACATGTGTGCCTCATTGTATTTTAAATGTATACCCATTAATATTCTGATGGGGGTAATCCCTAATGGATTAATGAGGCTGAAGATGATTTGTAGCAACTTTCTTGCTATAGCATCTTAGTAAATATGCTTGCTAATAGTTGATTGTATCTACTAGGCTGACCATTAATGGGAAGCACACTGGTAAAAGCTTGCTAGCCGTAATATTAAAATAAGCCAACCATAGAGTACTTTAGGGTCCAAGGTAGCCACTGCCCTCTGGAGACATAACTAACAGGTGCAAATGCAAGTTGTGGGGGAGTATTTCAAAGGGAGTGCTGATTAGGAAGATAAAGACCATCCGTAGTTCCTTCTTCACTTCATTCTATATCTCTACCTGACATGAATCATCCTTCTTTCTTTTATCCCTTGTCTCTGTTGAAAAGATAGCATTTCTCTTTGCCAAGACTATTTTTTGAGACTGATCTTGGTCAGGCTGGAAATGCAAGTCACTCACAGGGCCAGTCTCACTACTTATCTGAACAGAAGCTCTGACTTGCTCCATTTCTAACTTGGACTCACATATGTGTCCTTGATCCTATTTTCTTCCATCTCCTGCACTACTTTGCTCCTTTTGATCATCCTTCTCTCATCTTCAATATCTCCTTATTAACTCCTTTTTTATTGCCTACAAATATGTCCAGGTTTCCTCCATTCTTAAAAAACAAATAACAAAATAAAATAAAAATCCCTTCACTTGACTTGCATCCTCTTATCTCATATCCTTTCTATCCTTCACAACCTTTTAGAAAAAGTCATCTAAACTCATGAATTCTGGTTCCTCAGCTCCTAACCTTCAGCTCACTTCTCAGTCCATGGTAATCTGACCTCTAACCCCACCACTTGACTGAAACTGTTCTCACCAGGGTTTTGATAACCAAGTCTCTTAGTTGATAAATCCAATGGTTTTCCCCTCAGGACTCATTCTTTTTTGATCAAGCCACAGCTTTTGAATCTGTTGACCATACTTTCTTCCATCTCCATTCTCTTTCCTAGACACTATTCTCTCCTGATTCTCCCAATTTGTCTGAATGCTTCTTTTCAGCATTCTTTGTTGGATCGTGATATATCTTGTTTTATAAATGTGGATTCTTCCCATCCTGTGATCCAAAATAATAGATTTAGAACTGATGTACCCCTTTGTTTTTCCATGGAAGTTAAGTAAGACATAGAAATGGGAAATGATTTGGCTAAGGTCATACAAGTAGTAAATGGCATAGATACAAGTTGAAGGCATGTAGCTAAGTGGCACAGTGAATAAAGCACTGGGCCTACAGTCAGAAAGATCTGAGGTCAAATCCAGCTGTGTGACCCCAAGCAAGTCACTTAACCATGTTTGTTTAAGTTTCTTCATCTGTAAAGTGAGCTGGAGAAGGAAATAGCAAACCACTCCAATACATCTGCCAAGAAACTCCCAGATAGTGTCATGAAGAGTTGGACATTACTGAAACGATCGAACAACAGCAATAAAAACTTCAAGGCAGGTTCTCTAACTCCAAATCCAACACTCTCCATTGTACAAGCAAGGCTGTACCTAGGCCTTCTCTCTTTCAACATTTCCTTTCTTGGTCACCTTACCACCTCTCATACATTCAATGATCATCTATCCCTCCACAGATGACTGGGAGAAAAGTTGAGGATCAAAAAAAGTGATCAGAACTTTTCTTGGATCAGATGGAATAATTAGAAAAAATGGATCAGCTTGGTTCTAATTTGTTTGTTTTCTCTGCAAAAGAGAATAAAAGACCTATAGATTATAAATGACAGAACAAAAGCTATTTCCAGGGAATGAATTTCCAAGATAAGTAAGGAGATAGTTAAGAGGGAACCTCATTGTCATTGATGAATTCAATTCAACTGGATTAAGATGAATTACATTCTTGGATTCTAAGAGAACTGGAAGATGTGACAGGTAAGCCACCAACAGTGATATTTGGAAGACAATCGGGAAAAGGAGAGGTACCACAAAACTAGAGAAGGGAAAATATCCCTGTTTCCTAGAACAGGGAAGAGCATAGAGTAAACAAATTCCATGTCAGTGAACTGGACTTTAATTTCTGGGAATATTTTAGAACAAATAGCCTAGAAAGGGAAGCGGTGACTACAAAGAATCAGCCGGGTATTATCAAGAACAGGTCATGCCACATTGACTTCACTTCCTCTTCTTGACAGACTTACTTAAATGACATCTAAGTGGAATGTTATAATTATAGTTTACCAAGATTTCAGCAAAGCTTTAGATAAAATATCTCATACTATTCTAATGAAGAATATAGATTAGACAGCAATAGGATCTGATGGATCCATAGCTGGATGGCCAGATTCAAAGAGTAGATGTTAATGGGCTTGATGTCACTGTGGAAAGATTTTTCAAGTGGAGAATCTCAGAGATCTGTATTTGGCGGAGTAGCAGATTTTAATAGGTTAAGAAAAGAGTGAGAAGGGGAAAAGTGGAGGCACCTATTGTAGATAGCCTTTTTGAAGAGTTTAGCTACAAAGGACAAAAGAGATATTGGACAAAGGAGAGTTAGCAGGGATGGAATGATCAAGTGAATGTTTTATTTTCAGGATAGAGGAGACATAGGAATGCTTGTAGTTAGTAAGAAATGAGTCAGTAGACAGAGAGGTTGAAATTAAGGGAAAGAGTGGAGATGACTGAGGGAGCAATCTATTGGAAGAGACAGGATAGAATGGAATGGCTTGAAGTAGTGGAGTTAACCTTGATAAAAAGAGTAAGGTTATTTTATCATATGAGTTAGGGGCATGGCAGAGATGAGGAAGAAAATAAAAAAGGGAGCTCAAGAATGTCTATTTTTTTCCCTTGAAAATGGGAGGCAAGGATCTCTGCTGAGAGAGTGAGAGGGGGAGTCATTCATGTGAAATTTAAAGAGGAATGAAAAAGTATGGAAGAGCCACTATGGAGAGTGGGACAATGTCAATAAAGAAGGTAAAATAAGGTTGTTTAGGGCTAACCCAGATGAGGTTGTATAACATAAATTTGTATCGAACTTAATCAGAACAGTTGTGAGATATTTTCCCACCTTCATTCAGCAGCATGTGTATAGGCTGACGAATAATGGGAGTGTTAAAAGGCTGATCTAGGCTTACTCAGTAATATGATAGAGGGATTAGAATTTCAAGAGAAGAGAACAATGTAGAATTGAATTAGTTCATAAGGGAGTCAAGATGGGGAGGAGAGGGAAAAAGTGGCTAGGACAGGGGAGATGGCCTGGGAGAGAATGGAGGGACTGGAGGTCATAGTATGGATGAAGGCTTCCTGTAGAAGATGGGGCTCTGGTTGAAAAGGGAAGCTAGGATACAGTGATGAGAGTTATATAAGGGAAGGGAGAGGGAGAGAGGAAATCTCATTAGATTATGGTTGGAAAAGGGGAATTTGGAATTCTTGAATATGGAGGTGGTGTATAGGTGGGTGAAGGAAAGATTAAAGGCATGACTTTATGTGTGGCTAAGGTGGGGTGGAGGAGTGGCTCATGGGAAGTGATTAGGTGTAGGAACTGAATGGATGGGGTATTTAAGAGAGAATGAACATATATGTTGGAGTATTAGGGCAGGAGAGAAAAACTGTAAGACAAGAATTGTAGTCATTGAGGAAGGAAGGAGGTCTGTGGACAATAGACACCAGGATTTTGATTGGGTGGTAGATATCAATAACATATCTTATAATAACATGTTAAAAAGATATCTTTTCAAAGGAAGAAAGGTTACTAAGTGATGGAGGAAGGGAGAGAGTCTGGAATGTAGTAATGGAGAGCAATGAGTATTTCAACTCCTCTGCCTCAACCAGCAAACAGGAGAATGAATGATGAAAATATAGCCAGTATTGGAAAGGGTGGCCAGGGAGACTGTGAAATCAGGATTTTGAAAGAGTTGGTAGATGGAAGGAGAGGATTAGATTTAAGATGAAGAGAAATTTGCTGCCTATGGAACAGGCATTTCAGAGGGCTCAGTGGAAAGGCTGGGTGATGTTAGGATGAAATTTTGGGGTGGGAGGGTTGAGGTGGATGGGAATAAGGAATATGGTAGTAGGGGTGTAGAATAAGGTTTGGGTTATTATAGGAGTTCAGAGTCACTGAGTTGTAAAGGATATGACCAGTTGTTCATCACTGAGTGGAGAGCACCACTTCTCTACTCAGACCTGCTCAGCAGGAGAAGGGAGGTCCACAAAGAGATGATTGCTCTAATTTGCACTGGAGGTTCTCCTCATCGCAGTTTGGAGACTAGGCTGGCAGCAGACATTCTAATTACATAAGGTTCTCCCTTCTATTAAGCTGAAATTTCTTGTCATTTTCATACATCCTGAACCAAGTAAAACAAGCCTCTTCTTTCTTCCTGATGACACCCCTTCACATTACTGAAAGTAGCTTATCATGTGCTCCTGAGCTTTCTCTTTTCCAGGCTAGACATCACTAATTGCTTTAATTGTCCTTCATTTGATTTAGTTTTCAGACTCTTCTGAAAGTCTTCCTCTGTACATGCCCTGGCTTGATAGCGTCTCTCTTCCTGAAATGAACACAGTATTCCAAGTATATTCTGTCCAGTGATTGGCATAGTGAATCTAACAAATTAACTTTTTGGATAGCTGTGGCACATTTCCCAGTCATATAGAGCTTATGTATAACTAAAACAATTTCTTCTTTAATTCAAGATTAGGTAGCAGTTGGAGCAGTAGATAGAATCTTAGACCGGGAGTCAAGAAAGTTCTGAATTTAAATCCTGCCCCGAACAGTTACTTATCTGCATGACCTGGGCAAGTTATTTAGTCTCTCTAACTCAGTTTCCTCCTCTATAAAATGGGGATGATAACAAATAGCACCTATTTTCCAGGGTTGTTGTGATGATCAAATGAGATAACACATGTAAAGTGCTTTTCAAATCTTAACATTATATATATATATATTAGTTATTTTTATTATTTTTAATAGCTCACATTTATATGTAACATATAAATGTTTATATTTATATGAGATAACAATGATATTAATGGCAGTTTTAATAGACTGTAAGATCAATAGGAGTTAGGAGGGTGATGTGACCTTGGGGTACATCAACAGGGGCATAGCTTCTGGGAATAGGGAGGTGATAGCCTCCTACTCATTTTATGTTCAATGCTCTTGGAGTGCTGTATTCAGTTCTTGGGCAGTAGAGTTTATGAAGAATAATGGAGTGTCTAGAGCAGGGGTCAGTTTTCGAGCCATATCTGGCTCCACCTCCCGACTGGCCAGTCTGGGCAGAGCCCCAGGATGTGCCCCAGGTGGCCCTTCAGCCCCTGCCCCATATTCCAGCACCTTCTGCCTCCATCCTCCTCCTTCCTCCTCCTTCTGCAGGTGTTTATGGCTCTCAGGGCCAAAAAGGTTGCCGACCATTGGTCTGGAGGATGTCAATAGGAGGTGAAGGGCCTTGAGTATACTTCATGTGAGAATCACTGGAAAGAGTTGGGATGTTTAATTAGTTAATTAAATGTGTACAAGGTACTGTGCTAGAGATATACTATATGGTAAAAGACAGTCCCTGCCTTCAGAGAACTTATTGGAGACAAGAAGAAAACAAATATGTATAAACAAGCCATATACAAAAAAAAATGAAAGAAAATAACTAAAAGAGGAAAAGCACTAGAAGCACTGGGAAAGGGATTGGTAGAAGATGGGATTTTAACTGGGGCTTGAAGGGAAGCCAGGAGTTAGAGATTAGGAGGGATGGTATTCTAGGCATGGGCGACATCCAAGGAAAACTTCCAGAGCCAAAAGGTGGAGTGTCTTGTGTGTGTGGAACAACAAGGGGAACTAGAAAGAAGAGCATATGATGGGTAGTAAAGGTATAAGAAGACTGGAAATGTGGGAGGCAGAGAAGCTAGGTTATATAAAGAATGTCAGACAGAAATTTTCATATTTGGTCCTACATGTGAGAGGGAGCCACTAGAGTTTATTAAGGGGGCAGGTGACATGGTTAGACAAACATTTTAGAAAATCACTTCTGAGGCAACTATATGGTTCAGTGAATAGAGAGCCAGGCCTGGAGTTGGGAAGAACTGGGTTTGAATCTGGCCTCAGATATTTCCTAGTTGTGTGACCCTGGGTAAGTCACTTAACCCCCACTGCCTAGCCCTTGTGGCTCTTCTGTCTTAGAACTGACACTAACACAGAAAGTAAAGAAAGAAAACCACTTTGGTAGCTGAATGGAGAAATATGGATTAGAATGGAGAGAGACTTGAAGCAGGTAGACCCAATAGCAATTGTCTAGGCATGAGGTGAAAAGGGCCTTCACCAGAGTAGTGGTGGTTTCAGAAGAGACAATGGGGGCATATTTGAAAAATGTTACAAAGATGAAATCAATAGTTTTTGGCAACACATTTGCATATGAAAGGGCGAGAGATAATGAGAAGATAATGGTACCTAGATTTTGAGTCTGAGGTACTGGGAGGATAGTATTGCCTTCAACAGTGAAAGGGAAGTTAGGAAGGGTTCCCTTTGCTGTTCCACATACAAGACACTCCATCTCTTGGCTCTGAAAGTTTCTTTGGCTGCCTCCCATGCCTAGAGGGTTTAGGGGAAAAGATTATGAATTTAGTTTTGAATATGCTAAATTTAAGATGTCTACTGGACATCCATTTTGTAGTATCTGAAAGGTTAGCTCATGATAGGTAGATTTGAGAATTATCAGCATAGAGATGGTAATTAAATCCACTGGAGCTGATTTTATCACTAAGTGTTAAAGGGAAAAGAGAAAAGGGCATGGCTTAGGCCTAAAATAGGCTCAGGAGTGGATTGTCTTTTTAGTTATGGTAAAGTCTGATTTGAGCATCCATTTAAGTTTTGTTACTTTTCACCATTTTATGGTTATTTAAATCTAGAAAGGTCAAGTCCCCAGAATCCTTGGGAAAATGGGAATTTGGAGATTTGCTTTATGACAACTAAGTTCAGTTCCATAAATAATATGTAGTATTTTACAGGAGACAAACCCTAGGTGCAGCAAGTCCAGTAAGTAAAATGACCTTGAGCAAGAGTTTAGATATTTGGAATTTCTGGTTTTGCTACTGAGAAACTCCTTTTCTCTTCTTTTGTCTCTGGTTTCTTATGCATATAATGAAAAGCCTCTGATGGATGGACTTGGTGAGGAAATTTATTGTTAATTCTCTAAAAGTCCTAGAGAAGGTTAGGAGTGTTTGTCTATTCCTCCCTCCATCTCTATCTCTCTCTCTCTCTCTCTCTCTCTCTCTCTCTCTCTCTCTGTCTCTCTCTCTCTCTCTCTCTCTCT